>NC_056728.1:1676465304-1676500304 GCF_019279795.1 Protopterus annectens | reverse complement strand
TTTATTGACTCCTTCACACAGGATTATATTCCTGGTTTGTCAGCTAGACAACATAGTTCAAGAACTTTTCTTCCATTGGAGAAAACTAGATCTATATCTAAATTAATTTCTAGGCTTTTCCTCTTAGACTTCAGTCACTGTGAGAGAATACCTCAGGATTTTGGGTCTCATGGCATTGGTGAGATATGATACCCCTGGCAAGACTCCACAGGAGAAAGAGGCAATCATCATTTGTCCTTTCAAATCCCAGTGCTAGGGTAATACCTCTCAACCTCTAAGTACAAGAAATCTGAAAAACATCCAAAATAATAAGGGTACAATGTCCCAAAATCAGGGATAAATTTTAAATATTGCTCATATAAACTTAGAAAGTTGCAAGAATAACAGGTATTGCATTGGCATACATTTTCTGATGGATATGAAGTCTGAAACTCAAATCTAGGTAATTATCTAGTGACTTTAATTCTCAATGATTTGCTAGAAAACCAAAAATTTTATGAGGAACTGGCCAAAAAAAAGAGACAAAAATCGGTATAGTTGAGAGGTATGGCTGGGGTTTGTCAGAAGAGAAGTCACTTGTTGGAGATAGCAAACATCCTTAAATAAAAGTCTCCCCTTCTCTCCCCTTTTTTCCAAAGTAGTCACCACAGATGTCTTGGACTTTGCTTGAGGAGCAGTTTTGGGAGGGGTAAAAGTACAAGGCATGTTGGACTCCAAGAACAGATGCAAGGATATAAATATAAGAGAGATGCTTGACCTGATCAAGGCATTCAACCCTCTGAATCCTTTTTGGTCATCAGTACTTCTTCAGGTTATTACTAACAATATCTCAGTCATAGAGTGCATCAACAAGCAAGGTGGAACCAGGTCATACACCCTTTGCATGTTACCTGTATTAGCTTGGGATATAGCTTCACAGCACAATCTCAATCTACAGGCATCCTACATTCTGTCAGAGGAAAACTGAGTGGCAGACAAGCTGAGCAGGACAAGGACAGATACTCATGAATGGAAACTAGATCAGGTAGTCTTCCAAGATTTGATCCATCTTAGGGGAGTTCCCCAAGTTGATCTGTTTACCTCCTGTCTGAACAATCAGCTGGCAACATTCTGCCCCTGGGCTGCATACAAGAAGGCCTGGAAGATAGATGCCTTTTCTTTTCTTTTTTTTTTCTTTGCCATGGACATGAATGTTCCTGTATATTGTTCTACCATTTCCTCTGTTATCCTGTGTACTTCTGAAGATTCAGAAGAAATCCCAGAGGATCGCAGTGATGATTTCCTTCTAGTCCAGGCAACAATGTTTCTCCATTCATTTGGAAATAGCCAGGGGCAATTAACACAAACTTCCTCACAGACTGGATCTACTCTCACAGGATCAGGGGTGTTTGATACACACCAGCATCAATCAACTTCAGTTGACTGCCTGGATGATAGAGTCTTAATTCCTTTTAGGTACCTGTTTGCTGAGGATAGGCAGGAGGTACTAAAGGAGACAAGAAAGCATATATTAGCAAATGGAAAAGGTCTTCTAGTTAGTGCCAACAACATAACCAGCACCCATTCAGAGTCAGAGCTAGTTGTTCTCTGGTTTTACAATATTTCTCTGCATAATCCTATGGCATTTCTTACTCCTCCATCAAGGTTAATTTATCAGCCATTTCAGCATATCAGCCCATGGATACTCCTCTTTCAATGCATACTTATGTCTAAATGTTTTTGAACGGGGGTTTGCATAACATGCCTCTAATAAATCAGGTGGCCCTTCCTTGGTATCTTAATTTTTTTTCAAGAAGCTAACACTTGCTCTATTTGAACAAGCTAACCTGGCTTACTTGAGGTTCTTAGCATGCAAAACAGTTTTACTGATTGTTCTGACCCCATCAAGAAGGGTATCTAAGTTACAAGCTTTAATGGTTTGTCAGCCTTACCTCATTTTCCACAAGGACAGGGTTTCTCTGAGAACTAATCCTTCTTTTATGCTTAAAGTGGTATCAGAGTTGAAGTTTACTTAAAGCCAAAGCCAAACTATCCATCTCCCCATTTTCTTTTTCAAACCTTAAAATGAGGGAGAACTGATATCGCATACCTTGGATGTCCACAGACAATGCAGGTACTATCTTGACAGAACAAAATATTTTAGATCTTCGGATCAATTGTTCATTTCTTGTGAAGGTAGAGTATTTCCATGTGGTTGTATAAGGCTATTATATTTTGTTATACTTAATACAACAAAACTGTTCCAGGCAGGGTCAAGGCCTACTTTACTTAGGACTTGGCTTCATTTATGGCTTTCTGGAAAGGGTTATTCTATAAGCAGAAGCTTGGTCCTCTGTACATAATTTTTACAAAGCAGTATAAGGTCTGAAGGGCTTGGTGCACAAACCTGTCTTTTTAGTTAGCTCATCTACAGCTGATTGATGGTTTGGGCATGTGGAATGTGCCCTGAAACTTTGGAAACTGTCCAGTTGTTATATTCTTGGCAGGATATAGCCCAAATAGCTAAGGCTACTGAAGTAGTGATCATTTGAACATCTACTGTTGTGGTAAGTTTATTTACACAATTGTACTTTTCCTAACCTACATGTTCATGAAACTTAGTTTACGTTTTTTGACGATTCATGTACTAGCCTCATCTCTGCACTCTGAATTGCCTGACTTAACAATAATTGTTTCTAGTTATAATGGTGATGACACCATACAGACTCTGTCCATTTCAGTCCTGGCACATGCATTGTTAGTGGTAAGACTATGCCACATAGCTGCATTTAGCTCTGTCTCGGCGCCATACTGTTACGTATTCATTCATTTAATTATTATAATCATTGTTTCTTCTTGAGAATTATATTTGTGTGGCCATCACATATTTGGGTATTTCAAATGCATTTCAGGCCCAGGAGTATCTAACCCTTCCACTTTTTCAAAAAAATGCAGAATACAGTGCATGAAGGCTCTGCCAATGCTATCCTTTTTTATCTTTAGAATTGGAATGTTCAAATATGACAGAGTAATGACTACCTCCTTTGTAACTTCAAACTTCTAGACAGAGTGGCCAAGTGAACCTAGATTCCAGTGCTAGGTTTTTATTTTCCAATCTTGTAGCAAGAAGCCAGCAAGAAAGTATATATCTCAATCTGTCAGCTTTTAAAATCATAGAAGGGGACCATTAAATTATAGCTGAAGATCCAGAACCATAGCACTCAAAATGTGCCTTCATCTACATTCACGCGGTTGGAGGGCATATACATTTTAGGGACATGACCCATGATATTAGGACCTTTCTTGTAACACCTTTATAAGGCTGTGGTTGCAGTATACTAACAAAATAAAAATCCACACCAGACTAAAGCAGCAAAGACAGTGGCACAAAGAATATCAAGCCAGTCAGCTGTTGACCACACACCCTCTAAAAACCTACAGATCATATCTCTCAACCTCTTAAGACAAGAAATCTGGACAAAGCATAAAATAATGGGGAATAAAGCAAAAATAGGGACAATTTTTAAATATTGATCTTATAAACTTAGAAAGCTGCTAGAATAACAAGATTTGTGTCAGCATGCATTTTCTGAAGGATATGAATTCTAAAACAACTATACGTCATTATTTGGTCGTTATTTAGTGACTTCAATCCTCCATGATTTGCCAGAAAAACGCAGTTTATGAGGAACAGACCAAATATTTGAGGCAAAAATATGGACATTCTTTGAAAATCTGTACAGTTGAGAGATATGCCACAGATATTTCTTCAGCCTGCTGGCTGGCTCATCGTACAATCTGTCCTCATTCTTGCCACTAAATAAGAGGCATCTTGTTCAACTCAAGTTCAGTGCATGATTCACAGGCTTGAAGTTCTGCTGCTCAGTATGCAGTATCAGTACGCAGCCTGTTGAAGTCACCACATTAGTGCTAAGCATCGAGCCACTTCTATATCTGTCCATTTTGAGCAAGACAAGCTCCAGAAAAATCTCTTTCTAATTAGCTGTGCAATCAAGCCAATGAAAGAACAGAAATCAGACATGTCTAAGGGCAAATCAGAATAGAGGAGCAAGAACATTCTGGGAGACTGGAATTAGAACAATCTGCTGAAATCAAAGTGGTTGATAGACATATAAAAAAGTCACTGTGATGGTGAGCACCACCTCCTAATGCTTTTTGACTCTGTGATGCACCACCACTGGGTATTAGTATTATATTAGAGCAATGTCTCCAGGCATAGTGCACCTGGATCCTATAGGGTATTTATTAGGAAGTGAGGACATGGGTTTCCAAAATGCATCCCAGTTGTTGGACCCTCTGTGATGTATCCCCTGACTATGGATGTTAATGTCCAATATAAAGTTGCACGCTGAACCCATTTTATCATATTTCAGAAGTAGGTGTTTCACCTGTTATTCATAACATATGTATAACCTTAACTTCCTCAGTACATTTGTTGGTACAGCTTTTCCAGCTGTGTCCACTATGCATCTCTTGCTGAGACTGGTCTTGAAGCAGCATATTTACAGTCTGCACCAGTTTTATTTCCTATTATCAATCACAGTAGCTGGTTGAATTGTAAAAGAACTTTAAGTGACATTCTTGAAGTTGTTTGATCTTTCCTTTGTTTACTGAAGTTTTCATCGTGTTTTGGCTATAAATTGCCTGAGTTTCTGTTTTGCAGCAAATGTAACATCTTTTGCTCAAAAATGATGCTCCTTTCTTTATTTATTGTTCGTATGATTTTTGCCCCCATGCCTGCTATCAATTATCCCCACAGCTGGACATTTCACTATCTCAGGGGAGCAGTCATCCAGGCAGCAAGAATGGTGTCTTGTGGTCTCATCAGCATCCAAGCAATAGCAACATTTCTTTCCCTTGTAACTATAAGGCATGCCTATGACTCCTCCATCCATCCATCCATGCATGCATGCATGCATGCTCCCCCACATGCCCTGCAATGAGCTGCCATCAGCAGCTTGGGTGACCACACCCACATCTTCACATAGAACAAGGGGCCAGTATCCCTCCCCCAAGGGTGGGTATGATATTTCACACACTTTGTTCTCCCAAGCTTCCAGTCTTCAAGTCTTCTTTTATTTCAGTGTTCTTTCATAGATAACAGTGCTGGTGAGGTGGGATTCTGTGTCTTTACTCCACTGTTTAACTCATACAGTTGTTAACTACCTCTGGAAACCTTCTTACCTTATGCTGTAGCCAAAGTTTGCTGACTGTTTTTCTCCACACTGTTGCATTGTTGGTATAGTGGTTGGGCATTTGGCTACATACTTTCCTTCATAAAATTTCCACTCAAAAAGTCAGTGAAGATATTCACCCCACCCCCGGCCCCACACAACAGCAATAAAAAAAACACTAACTGTATAGTATTAAATGCAGCATTCTCTTTTCCTCCCATCCCCCAGTTCCAGCCTTCTTCTCCTAAATATCAATCTTAGAAGCATACGCAATAAAATCCAGAACATACATGCTTGTATTGCCACATATTTTACAGACATAATCATAGCTACAGACACCTGACTGAAAAAAAACATAAATGGCAATGAAATTACCCCACCTGGTTTCAATGTGCACACAGCATACCTCAACTTGGCCAAGGCCTTTAACACAATCCCACACTCAGGCATTACATATAAACTTAGCAAACTGAATGTAAACCCCTTTGTTGTAAGATAGTTTGCCAAATGGCTCACAAACTGGTCACACACTATCAAAGTGGGTGACTCCACATCAACTATCAGACCTGTCACAAGCAGGGTGCCATAAGTGTCAGTGCTGGGCCCCCTACTGTTTGGTATATACTTCTCAGAAGTTCAGACAAAAACTAATGGGCTGTGGCTGACCAAGTCTATGGACAACTGCAAACTGGGTGAAATTATCGAATCCCCCAATGATATCAGTATACTTCAGGAGGGTTTTATGTGGACCAATGACTGCTATCTTAGTCACAGTCTCAAACTAAATCCAAAGAAATGCATCATCATTCCCTTTGGTAAAAACAATATCCCTTCACACTATCAGATTAACAACAATACCCTGTGTACCTACAAAGTGGCAAGGGATCTAGGATCACAAGTAGACTGTGACTTTAACTTTGATCACCATGTATCTACTGTAGTAAGGAAGGTTTTCTACGTAGCACACTTGATTAGCAAAGACATCACCTCTAGAGCAAAAGAGGTTATAACCCCTCTATACTCATCACTAATCAGCCCCATAATTGAGTATAATGCCCCTTTTGGCATATACCGTACAAAGCACCTGCATCAATTGGTGAGACCTTAGAGGTTTCTAACAAAGAAGATCAAGGGATTCAAGCACGTGCCTTACACAGACAGACTAAAGTCCCTGTCACTCTATTCAGAATCATATGGACTTCTTAGAGGAGACTTATGCCTGGCTTACAGATCCATCTCCAACCCAATCTTAATGAATTTGCTGCACATCCGTAAATCAAATACGACTAGAGCTACCCATTCCAGGGACCTAAATATGGCCTGCGACTTGAATAGTACGTGCTGGAGGGACATATTTATCTCCCAGTGACTGCTGCATCTTTGGAATAAGCTGTCAGTTCATGTGAAGCAGAACACCTCTATGACACTGTTCATAAGGAACCTGGACGAGTGGATGGGATACCATACATTCTTACTGGGGATAGCACCCACAACCCTGGACATGGGCAGCCATTACTAAATACCATCTTGGGTATTGACTAGAGTATCATTAGTATTACATTCGGATGAAATGTCTAGGCTTGAATTGACCTCCGGATCAATAGCCTAGTAATCTCTTATGATCCAATATAATTAGACTTGACAGGATAAATAAAGGCAGAATTGCCATCATCTACAAGAATTCTATAAACATAACCACATTCACACAAGAGAGTTTACAGTTTAATAATGCAGAACTACTTGTATCACACCTCAAAATTAATAATAAGAAAACGCTTTGTTTAGTAATCATATTTATCCCAACAGGTAAAAATATTATCACTGTTGAAAATATCCTTTACTGTATATCCCACAATATGCAACACAAAACAATTATACTAGCAGAAGTAAGTGTAGACTTATAGCTTATCAATAGCAACAGCCCATCTGATTCCATAAACCTATACAGCTTTGCACAGTTAATTACATCAGTTACTAGAGTCCACAAAAGTACTGATAGGCAATCAAGCTTAGACTAAATTCATACTAATAGACCCAATAAAATTAAGGTAGACAGTAGCCTTCCAGACCATCTAAGTGACTATCAACCTACTTACTCTCTCTGAAGTTGTAATATCCAAGAGAAGCATATGATTTACCACCAAGTTTGTAACTCAAAAAACTTTGACAAACACACTTTTATCAAATCCTTAACATAACCCAATTAGAAAATATTGAAATATATGCCCTTATACTCTGCTGTCACACACTTCAATGAGGTATTCCTAAAAATTCTCAATAACCTTGCCCTAGTATATACCAAAAGGGTCAAAGCCAATCCTGCACCATGGATAACAAAGAAAATTAAGAAATTAATGCTACAACGTGACAAAGTCTGGAAAGAGTTACTCAAAAATAGAACACAAAATGCATTTCATCTTTTCAAGCAACTAAGGGATAGGACAAAATAACAAATAAAGCATGACAAGCAAACCTATTATAACATCCTCCAAAATAAACCTCAAAACAACCAAAAACTCTTCTGGACATCCATAAACAAACTTTTACATCCAGGTCAAACAACTGCCCCCACCCCTAGATCCAACAATACTACTGATTCAGTTCCCACACAATTTTAACAATTATTTTATACAGACTATATTGTCCCTCACAAACATTAATACTTCTATTACCCTCTAAGTACCTGCAGCCTCTGCTAAATATCCTCAGCTATTTGACTTCAGCCCAGTGCCTAACTTCACCATTAAAAACTCTTACGTAACCTAAAACCAACTACCCTAGCTGCTGACCACCTCTTGACTACTTAAAAATGGCTGCAGATGCAATTGCTTTTCCAGTCTCTATACTGATATGTTCCTTCCATCTGGAAAAATTCTCTATTATATCATTGCACAAATGTGGCACATCTGCAGAGTTTAATAACTGCGGGGTTATTGCAGTCCTTTCCTCCTATTAAAAATACTTGAAAAGTGTATTTATGCTCAGCTTCTACACCAGCTAAATTCATATAATTTACTCTCTGAAGCACAGTATAGTTTCAGATCCCACCACAAAACAACCACCACCCTCCTTTACTTCACCAACACTATAAACCAGCATAAAAACAATGGTAACCTAATGTCAGCTGTGTTCCTAGACATATCCAAAGCTTTCAACACTGTATCACACCAACATTTACTCACTGAACTCACTTCTACAGGTGTCAGTGTCAGTCCTCCCTTAGATGATTCTTTAGTTATCTATCTGGAAGGCAACAAGCAATCAAATGGCAATAGGACCTGTCTTCCTCTCTTCCAGTTACCATAGGTGTCATCCAGAACTTTATACTAGGACCCCTTCTCTTTAATATTTTTATAAACAAACTTCACACTGCCATAGGCCAAGTAAATATAGTACAATCTGCAGATGATTCAGTTTTAATATGCACAGCCTTTACAATATCCAGACTTAAAGAAATCAGTCAAATTTCTTTCTCTTCAATTGAAACCTGACTGAAAAATTCAAACCTGCTCCTTAATCCCAATAAAACAAAACTGATGCTCTTCACCCAAAAATATTATCTCAGTCAAAAACAACCTTTATTAGTTACATAAACAAATGGTATTAAAATTGAGATAGTACCACATACTAAATTACTGAGCATTGTGATATATTACAATCTTAAATTTGATCAACATATTCTTCAATTAAAAAGACCTACCAGAAATTTGTCTTTATTATAAGGCAATACTATATCTTACAGACTGAGCAAAAATAACTCTACCCTCATCCTATTTGCTTCCAACCATGTTATGTACTTCACCTATCCTTACAAATGTAAGGTCTGCACTAAAATCCAAACTAGCCTGCTGTTACAACAAAGCAGCTAAATTTGCCGCCAACACTGCATACCGAACTCACCACTGCCAAGCCTTAAAGCAGCTAAACTGGCTAGAGCTTAACAACTACACGATATACTCTCAGCTAGTCATGGCATTCAAACTGATATATTATCCCAAAAAATGCCCTGCATTAAAAAAAAAAACATATTATTGCCCTACACCCCCATAAGGGACCTCTGTTCTGGTGATAAATTTCTACTAAGCATTAGTAAAGCAAATGATTCTTGGGGACTTACTATGCTCCTGTTACATTTCCAAATGAACCCTACACAAGCAAAAAATGACTAACCAACTCCCAAGCTACAAAATCCATCTCAAACAATATCTTACCCAGTCCTGGTCTTGCTCATGTTCATCACCAGGCTGAGACCTCTAGTTAAAGCATAAACTTCTTAGTGCTTATCAGTACTTTTGGCCTTCCCCTGCTTGGTGGGGCTGGAGGAGACAGCTGAATGGGTGGGACCAATGGGAAGGGGTGTGGCCAACTAGAAAGGGGCAGAGCTATAATGCTGGCCATGCTTACCAATTTACATGAAATAAATGCTCAGTCACTATGGCGCATGCTGAATAGTAGGACCACACTTTGAGGTTTGAATACAGAAGATAAAGCTATGGCTTCTTCTAGTCCATTTGCTTGGCTAATAAACTCTGCTAATTTTATTTTATTATTGAAGAAGCATGTGCACAAGATATAGGAGGATCAGAAACATTTATTTGCTTAGCATGTGAATAATGTCAGACCTCTGAAGCAATCGTTGCTTTCCATCTGGAGAAAGTATGTAAAGCGCTTGCATAATGAAGTACTTAAAATGTAATATTTTTTATAGCACAAGTTGTTTTCTTCACAAAATGCAACACATTCTACATACATTCATTGTCTGGGTTAGAAATTAAGGCTTGCAGAAAACGTGTGAAGTATGAGTACATAGTTTGAGGATCCCCGATCAAAATTCTCAGAGATGAACCAATAAAGTCTGATCAGAAAAAAAAAAAACGTATTTGTTCAATTGAGAAATTATCTAGAGCCTCTCAAACTGTAATTCTGTTACAAACCTGAAACCTGCTACCAGTAAGGAAAATGACGACCCCTTTTCACTAGAAGAAATGGAGCAGCCCAGCTGTTCTGAAAATGTACACCATCTCCAGCTTCTAGAACATGGTAGGCCCAAACATATCCCCAACCCTTTTCATTGCATTTTACAGCACACTGTAAGTCCAATGATCAGCTAAAATCTGGCTATTGATACCTTGTCACATTTACATTTAGCTTGCATTAAAATAATCAGTGGATACAAGCATTCCAGTAACCAGACAGGTTTTGCAAAGCTAAATAGAATGCAAAACTAAACAAACTAGAAAGGAGCAAGTACTGGCTTCAATAAAACAAGTCAAAAGTAAAAACAACGGAGCACACTTTAATGTTCTATCTGGCTTCTGTTGTTTTTACTAAATAGAATGCAACTATGTTTTGAGTTGTTTAATCTGTATGTCCTAATATTCTAGTAGGGTACCACCTGTCCCACTTTGCGAGGGACAGCCCCTCTTTGGGCAGCTGTGTCCTGCAAAAAAAAAATCATAAAAATGGCAAATGTCCTGAGATTTTTAGAGCAAAATTATTTCCTATATTTTATGTAATAGTTGCATAAAACAGTTATTTTGTATCTGAAACACCTAAATGTTATAGGAAATAGAATAAGCAACTAAAATACAAAAATAAACTTTTATTTAGGCAAAAAAAATTAAGTTCTGTCCTTTGTAGTGGATGTGGGTATGTTTTGCCCTGCAAAATTTGATGTTTGTACCAAAAATGTCCCACTTGGAGCATTTGAAAAGGTGGCAACCCTGTTCTAGAGGAGTGTATCAGCATAGTTTGTGATGTAAAATGCTTGCGACTAGGATTGTGTCGGTGTTGTTTGTTTTCATTTATATAAATGTATGATTGCCTATGTAGCAAGTGATGGTTTAATAAAGATGTTTTTTGTTAAAAAAAGCAGGACTTGAATAATTTACGTAAAGTTGCTTAGGTTACATGATATATAACAATATATATGAAGTACAAATGGTTATGTTAATTATAGTGTGATTACTTTTATATGAATGTAAATTTGCCTATGTCGCAAATGATAATTCAGTAAAGGTGTTTGAAAAAAATAAGATCTGTTTTAGTAATAAACCTCGTCCTCACATTGAATGTATCTGGAGCATGCAAATTCAAAATTTGTCAGCACATTTTTCTACATACTGTATTTAGAGAACTGAATTTTCTCTTCCCTTTCCTTTTAATATGTAATTGCAATAAGATACACAAAAAATATTGCCAGCTATACAATGATATGAAATGTAAAAATATACTTCATCTTACACGCAATTTAAACAAATATGTAAAGCACCCTTTTCCCTGCCAACATACTGCTCCTCTTGCAATACCACATCACCTATCAACATGCACTATGGATTTACTATTTGTTCACAGCACTACCAACAGCTTCTTGACAGTAGAAACACATACCTTTTCCCAATACCCAAATGAAAATATGACTACTGAAAGACTCAGATGTGAACTACTGGTATTTAAAAAATAAAAGCATGTACATTTATGAAATAAAATCTCTGCTTACTTAAGTAAATTCCTTAATACAGTTACCTGCTGTGCATAATTATATGATACAATTAGCAATCTTCCCTGTGATTTCTTGTTTGATCGACTAATTAGAAATGTACATATCTTGATATTTGTTATTTATTGTTACTTACGTGTACATGTTTGCATATGCTGATGTTTAGCAAACTTTATTTAAAACA
The DNA here is from genome assembly GCF_019279795.1 of Protopterus annectens. NCBI lineage: Eukaryota > Metazoa > Chordata > Ceratodontiformes > Protopteridae > Protopterus > Protopterus annectens. The sequence goes on along the minus strand of NC_056728.1, from coordinate 1,676,488,447 downwards.
TTATTTAATGTCTCATATCTGTTTGTTCCCCCTTCCTTCTGACACTAGAAATGGCCCAGCAGGGTTAACTCAGTCAACAAAAATAAATATGCAATCATACATGCATAGGTACGTACATAAATATAGAAATATTGTATTAAGTTACCAGAGTACAGAGAAGGAAATTAGTGCAACCAGTAACTAAACATCATATTATATTGATGGTAAAAACATTACACAATATACTACTGGCTTAAGAAAGAACCAAGAGACTAAGTAGAGAAAACAAGCTTCTACCTTTACCGCCATTACAGCAGGCCCCCCCCCCCCACCTCATTTTCCTGGAGCGACAAAATAATGGGACATTACATGCCCCAATCACATGTTGCAGTACTCTGTGTCTTGCAGATTGTTACACTGTCCACGCCAAGGCCATTAAGTCTGAGACAAGACTTTCTCTCAAGGCGTTTTTACAGGCCTCTCAACTGTACAGATTTTCGCAGAATGTCCAGATTTTTGTCTCATTTTTTTTTTGTCTGTTCCTCATAAAAATTGTGATTTTTTTTTGACAAATCAAGAATCACTGGAATGATCTAAGGATTAAAGTCACTAAATAATGACATGCATTTGAGTTTCAGACTTCACATCCTTCAGAAAATGCATTGTAATACACATTCTGTTATTATAGCAACTTTCTAAGTTTATAAGAGCAGTATTTAAAATGTGTCCCTATTTTTGGGCCTTTGTCCCCCATTATGTCAGGCTTTGTCCAGATTTCTTGTGCTAGAAGGTTGAGAGGTATGACAGACACAAATGACAGCCCTGTCAGCATGATTTTTATCAGTAAGCAAATCAGCTAAAAGACTGGAGAACATCTTATGACTAGTGGATTACATAATCTGAGGAAGCACTGATGTTCTTTGATTTTCACTGTTGCAGTCATCACATTTGGTACTCAGTTCAATTATCCAGAATGGCTTTGGTAAGCCACCCGACTACTGACATTCCAAAAAAACACAAAGCTAAAGACAGAGACAGACCGCATAGGTCCAAAGCTGCCGACGATGCTTCTCCTAATCTAGTCACCAGTTCGACGGTACTCAGTGAGGTGCTTTCGCAACCCCTGATACCCGCTACTTCAGATTCACAGGCCTCTACTGAGACCCATTCAGAGTCCAGTATGCTGCGAGATGCTTCTTCAACTGTGGAACCTATGGATGCCTCTACCTTGGATGGGTCCGGAGCCGCTGTGCAGGCACCGGCTTCTGAGGGTGTATTCAGTCCTACTGACTTGCATATTAAACCAATGCCATCTTCTTCTTCAAGGCCTAAAACTCGACCCAAGCCTAGAAAACCGATGCTCAGACTGCATGGTCAGGTCTCTATGTCTAAAAAACAAATGATAAGAATGGCTGAAGACCTTATTACTCTAATCAGGGGAAGCCACCCTTCCCCCTCTAAGAGACCTAGGACTGAGTTTCCTTATGATTCTTCTGATCAGGACTCTGAAATTTCTGTTTCCTCTGATGACCAGGATTTACCCTTATCTACCTATGAGGATTCTGATGCAGAGGACTCCATTCCCTCTGCTTCCCCTCCAGAGGATTTCTCTTTTGGTGAAACCTTGCATACACTTAGGGAGCATTTTTGCTGGGAAAGCCAGGATTACTCTGACTCTAAAAAGAGGCTTAGGGATTTCTTACTCCTGCCCCAACACAGGCCTTTAGCTATCCAACCTGTTCTGGACATTGTTGATGATGCCTTCTCAAAATCTAGCTTGGCCCCTGACTCTTTACCTCCTGCTCCCAGAAAAAGGCTGTAGAGGTAGATGCAGCCCTGGTTGAATGTGGTCTTAATCCCTGTGGGGTAGGTTTTCCATGGTACTTATAGCAGAAATGAATGCAATGGCTTATCCATTTAGAAATGGTTTGGTTTGAAATGGCCTTCCCCTCTGCCCCTGCAACGAATGCAGCCAGCTGCTGTTCAGATTTCTTGCTAGGTTTAGTCCTGTCCAAGTAAAAATCTAAGTTTTCTGTGCACATCTAAGGAGTGCAGTATACGTTCCCCTTTGTTCTGTGGATTAGAAAAGAAGGTTGGCAAATGAATGGACTAATTAAGGGCCACACTGGATACCACCTTGGGCATGAAGAAGGGATTAGTCCTGAGGGACACCCTGTCTGCATGAAAGATAATGAAAGGCTCCACTGCCATGAGGGCCTGTAATTCAGACACCCTTCTTGCTGAAGTGATGGCCAAAAGGAAGGCTGTTTTCCAAGAAAGGAATTTCAACTCAGCATTTGCAGTGAATACACTCGTACATCTACATTTATGGTAAGTGTATACAACTGTACTTTTTCACTAGACGAAGCCTTGCAGATAAGTCTGTGACAGTGTGACTGCAGGCTGTGTATCTGGGGCCATGAGTCAGGCAGAAACAGAAGAGTTATTATTCTTGTTTTTTTTTTAAATAAAAACTCACTGCATTCCTTGAGAAAGACATAACTAAACAGTCTAAACTGAGCAGACAGAGCACACACAGGAAATCAGTGAATTCAGGAATCAGTAAAACACAGAGAAATATAACCACTCCAAATACAAAGATAACTAATAGCTGGTACCATGGGTCTTCAAGTCTCACATGGGTCTGTGAATCTTTAATATCATATTATTCAATTTCATCTTCAATTTCCTACTAAGACGTTTCAGAAAGGAATTACTTAATGCTGAAAACAAGCAAAACCAGAGTGGGACTAATGCATGTGGCAGGCTGTGTCATAAAACTGTGATATCCATTTATGCATGGCTTGACTGATCAATGCAACAGACTCTTTTCTAATTATTTCTAAGGCAAGCTCCAAAATTAGGTAATTATTTTCTTTAAAACAGTGGCCATATGTCCTTCACTGATTTATTTACCTTTTCCTTAAGAGAACTGCTAAGGAAATCTGCTATTACAATTTGTCAAATGTGTCAGAGCTAATAAAATATAAATGGTGATGCACTGATGTATCATGTACTGGGAGAACATTAAGACACAGTCCACAAGTCTCCACACAAATGATGTTTGAATGTAATGCCCTAAAACCCCTAAGACCCATTTTACACACTCATTTTTACCTCTGCTAGTCTGCTTGTTTCAGATGTCCCACTCCCGTCCCATCACAGTGCCTTTCTTCCTCTTCCAATTTGAATTTGGCTCACAAATACATACACACAATTTTTTCATTATTTAAAAAACATAACTAACAACCAGTAACCACATAATTATCAATAATTTATAAAATGCATACATACCAAGAAGTTCTCTTTGTAAACTCTGAAAAACTTTGTAAAGCTCTCAGCTTAGTCACTGTCCAATCGATCGCATGAACTTACGACCTCTGTAATGTAATGTGTATGGAAAAAGTAAACCAAGAAACTACTGCTACTGAGTACTGATTGTTTCTTGCTCTCTTTCTCCCAGCACGCAAAGTACAGGAAGAGAGCAAGAACCAATCAGTACCCATTCAGCCATCCACGTTACGTACGTGACTGCGGACGTAGCAGTCTGATCCCCTTCCGCTTCTAATCGGTTTGTAACCACATAGACTTCTGGGCATCAGACTGATGCTATTTCTCCTTAATCTGGACTGCTTTTACAGCAGTCCAGATTTACATAAACTATTTTTTTAAAGCCCGGAACTTACCGAGTATGTGCAGTTTGAGTTCCAGGACTTCCGCGAGTTAGTCGGACTCATAGCTAAGCAGCCAGCCAGCAGATAGGGTTCCTATTACATGATTACAGATGCATTCTGTTGAATGTGTCTTGATCGAACATAAAACAGTGAAAAGGCAAAATAGCGAAGTGGCTTTTAAGCAAATTCTTTCCCTGGGAAAGAATTTGCTTGGCCGCTTCCGTTACTTTGCCATTTTTGGCATTGTAGTGCAATCTCGGAGTTGGTATATTTAAGTAGGGGGATGGGGGGGCACAGTCCCACACATCGGGGGGGTGAAGCCCCCCCGCTTTATGTAATGTTTTAAAGTTTTTTTGGTTTTTTTTGGAACAGCGATTTTTTTCCCTTGGAAAAAAAATCACTGTTCTGAGGTTTTGACATTGTAAGCTTTTGCTTATAAGGGGTCAATTAATCATCGTTCGTGTTTTTAAGCATTCATTGGTATAATATAGACCCAGCTGGTATAGTACATAATGGTAGTGTTAAACAAGTAAATATTTTTGTTTTTTAAAGATGTTCTTTCTTTTTTCTTTTTTACAGCCGGGGGGGGGGGGGCTGCAGTCCAATTGTATGAGCCATCACTGGAATACACCCATCTTAACCCCCTCTTAAACAACACTTCTCATATTTCTCTTTTTCTAACTGCCGTCTCTACCCCTGTCATGTATCCCTTGTATAACTAAGTTATGAACCTTCTAGATACACCAGTTTGGAACAGACAGCCTAAATAGAGCCAATCCCATACCACACTCTCTCAGTCATATGCTATTACCATTATCCTCCTATACAGTGCTAATATCTCCCCTCCCCCCTACATACGTATATAACGTACTTCATTTTACCTCGTAAACTCTTTACAAACCTATACAATAATAAAATATCCCTTCCTCCATAATTTTGGAACTTACTTCATTATGCATATTGAACTCATTGCAACCCTTTCTTTACTGAAATGTAAGAACTCTAAGCTTCTGTACAACAATATTTTCCCTTCTACAGTATCGATCCATTTACTTCCTGCAATATATGTAGAGACTTACACTTTCTTGTAATTGTGTTTGTTTTTAAATGAGAAATTTAACTATTGTTTTTCTGAGAACTGCCTGAAATTAATTTGTTAATATAAATATACTGTTTTGGAGCTTTTCTTCCTGGACCTCTGCTGAAAATGGGCCCTGTCCAGCCAGACTTTCCTGGTCAACAAAGACAAATAAATAAATAATGTGTTTGACTGCAGAAGATAGATGTCACCTAAAGATTATCATTTGCAGAATACAGTGGTAGAAAAAGCCAAAACAGATTATGAGCTTTGCAAGATGTTTGGGTTTATCACTAGAAATGAAGACCGAATGGTATTCACAGTTTGTTAAAAGAGAAGGTTAGAACTTTGGCAGGTAAGTGTCCTGAGGGTAAGTTCCAAAACCCTACAAAAGAAGAGGTCAGAAGAAAAATGGAAACCCCCTTCTTTGCAAGTAGAAAGCTTGAAAGACATAGTAAATGAGCAAAGTTTAACTAGATAGCATGAGATGGAAAGGTTTTCAAAAACAGCAAGAATGATAAATTTTCATCTTAAAAGTTAGTGAAATAGGCTGATGTCAATTTTACAGAATTTCTTGAAATCAATAATTGTGAATAATCCACAATTAGCCATGTGTGTTAAATGGAAGTATAAAAAAGGAGCTGTAGGAATGACTGAGTTAAGCATAACTGAGTAAATACTGCACTTTCTAAGATCTAGTGTTAATGTGATTGCCTTATCAGATGTACATTTTGTTTTGGATGTATCTATGATTCCTTAGGAAGCCAACTACACCCTCTGAGTGAACTCTACTCCACTGCTTCTTATCTTTCTATTTACTCTCCTAGGAGTTATAGTAAGTGTGAGTACTGCTTGAGTAACAGCCAATTTTATCAAAAGTTTTTTTTTTTGAAAAGTCTCCACTCCAAGTGCCATACAGCCCTCCAGCTGTTGTCCAAGCTTCCACACATGTCCAACCCATCCTGTATTCTTCAATTGCTCTGTCCAGATTCCATTGGCATAGCCCTCTTTCTGGGTCACCCCCCCCCCCTCAAATCCTGTAGTTGTATGCATGGGACTTGCAGCCATCATTCCTACTGCTGCTAGTCAAAGTCTCTATCCTAGGGAGTGGCTAGTGCAATGATGTCAGAAACATCTTTACCCACCCCTGTTATGTGAGTGGATAACCTGTGAGGCTGCTATTCTCTGTCAGAAGTTGCACAGGCATTGGATTCCCCATCTCCCCCTCCCCAGTATAGGAGAGCTGGCCATCTGAAGCTTCATCGTATCTTCCCCGTTAGCCCTTCTAAAGCATTGAGTCTGCATCCATTCCCAAACTCGGTGTCAAATGCCAGTTGGCCACCTTGGCTATACCATCAGGCTGACAATTTCATGAAACGTAGGAAGAAGAAGTCTTAAAGATATGTATCCAGTGTAGGCCAAGTCTCCAAACCCTTTGTGTAGGAGTCTTTGTCTTCTGTACCACTTTACTTAATATGACCTTCTCTGAGGTCATGCTGTCTTGGAGCAGTTTAACAACTTTTGATGAAATTAGCATTCAGTTAAACAACCAAATATATTCATAGCAATAGTATAGAACATTGCATGGCTTGTCTCAGATTACTCTGCAGGGAAATTACTAGCATCATTTCTTTCCCCCAAAGATGGAAAATCTTGTCAGCCTTGTTCTTTATATGCTCACTGAAGTCACTGCCAGCAGCTTATTTTGACAGTGCTTTTGTGCCATATCAATGGATCCCCTCTACCTCTAATATTACCCTGGAGACCTATTCTTATTTTCCTTACAGATATTTCAGCATGTACTCCAGCCTGATCATCTGTTTAATCAGCAGCTTCTTTTTCCTTACAGTTATATCAAAGAAAGGAAGATACACTTTCTTTTTCTCTCTTTGAAACAAAAATACTCACATTTTTCAGAAGCAAACCCTGCCATCCTGCACTGATTCTTTTTATAGCAGAGTGTCTTGTTATCCTGTTCAGAAAGAAGCAAAATATTTTTTTCTAGATGGGTGTATGTAATTATAAATGTGTATCTTGCAAATCTGTTCAGTTTTCACTTGTGACTCATTTCATATTCTCAGAAGCAGGGATAATATACAAATGTGGTAGTTTAATGCAAAGTATGAAGGCTATGAGCTGATAACCTTTCATCTTGTAGTTCAGGTTTTATTCTCTCAGCCTCTGTTTATCTACTGAGTGACGTGAATTCTCTCCTTTTTCCTGGACCGTTAATTCTCATATCAAACAGATATAGGGCCAGATTTAGTAACACCTACACTAAGTGTATACAGTCTGTATTCAAGAATATCCCTACCACATTTTTGTGCTGTATATTCACTCAGAAAGATTACACTTGTGTGCATGTAGTTACTTTGTTGTAACATTTATGAATACCCCTCAATATTTAAGGCTGCAAGAAAATTAGTAGGAAAATTAAAATTAGGATAAAGGGTGGAAGTTATGCTTGTGTTGTCTAGTCACTCAGAATGTTGTATACTTAGTATACACAGTGTAAGCATTACTGAATCTGGGTCATAGAGTAAATTCACATGTAAGATAGAACAACATACTACATGTACTGTGACACTGCATTCTTTTCCAGTGGCTCCTAATATGAAGCTGCAACTAGGTAGAAAGGAATTTAGGAAGAGTTGGAAGAGGATGTGGGTTGGTATAGTGGTAAAAGGTTTTTACCTCAGAGACACAAGGTACAAAGTTTGATTCTTGCATTTGTTGGAAGGAGGTTGGCATAATGATTAAGGTGTTTACTTTACAGGCACACGGTGCAGGGTTTGATTTTCCCATGGGATATTTAGCTAGTCTTAAAATGGCCCATAAGAGTAGTTAGCCTACTACTAATCTATGAACCTATATGGTATTGCAACACTAGTGGTAAGGTATTCTGTTTGGTGTATAGATGCCAAAGTCTGTGTCCATGGGTGTCAGTGTGCAGGTGAATAAAGCAGATGTGTCATAGAAGGGTAATGAACATGGTCAAGGAACAGAGAGATATAGTTTGTACAATAATCCATTAAAATACATTGTGATGCAAACCCTGATATATAAAGTATTTAATTCCCTAATTTAATATCATGAAATAAAGCCTATCTGAACCTTTAGTGCAGAGCTTGCAAACAGTTTGGGAATCCTTTTTATAAACAGGTGATATGAGACCTATTTATATGTCAAAATTGTGCAAGTATTGGTTTTCTTGGGGCAGCTCTATTGGTGTTGGGCGGTAAAGGCCTGACTGTGGTCCAGCCAACACTGATTCCACTAGCTGCTCAGGAGACTGATAGAGCAGCAGGGAAGGGATGGACATGCCCATCTGAGGCTGGAGGACACTTGTTGATACTCTCCCTAAGGGGACGTGCAGTCCCAGAAGCATAGCTATCTCATCTAATGCCCTGTGCCAGTACCATAAACCAGTGCCCCACCCCTCAGCTCTTCAAGTGAAAAAAAAGCACCTTAAGTATTATATATTACTACATTATAGCAATCAACTTGTTACAGATCCACCTCTTCTAGGTCTTCCATTGAAAGTCAAAAAAAAGGACACTACTGACACACCAACCAGGTGGCCAGATGAAAAACACACACCCCACTCCTTCCTTCTCAGCCTTTCAGGTCCCATTTCTATGCCTTGCCCCCAATCCCCCTCCATTGCATTTGCAGTCAAACCTAAGCGCTGCAGTGCTCTGTGTGTGGTCTAAACTATAGCAAACAGTTTGCTACACTTTAAAAGTAAAAAAAAAAAAATCTCCTGTTTTTTTCAAGTAAAACCTAAGGACTTTAGGGCTCCATGCAGGCAGGATATAACTGTCTGCTACATTTGTAGCTGGTAGACCTCGTGTGGTCATTGGGTACTGGAGCTGGACCAGTAAAAATGATGTACAAGGGGACAAAAAAATAGTGTTCCCTACAACATACAACTTTTCATATTGAGGTTGTTTTATAAAGCCTTGTGCCTCACTGTTCATTATACAAACAAGCTTAAAATTTGTGAAAACCCAATCTTTAGTAATGTGTCTCACAGTCTCTAAAATACATTAATCCAAAATGTTACTATTTACATGCCACATTCTTATCTTTCATTACTGTACAATAAAGTTCTGGTAAACATTAGCGGTAAATGCTCATAAAAAGATTTTACAGAAATGGAGCAGACCTCCTGCAACAGATTTCTCTACACATACATTCTGACATGTTTCTATGTAGATTAGGAAGCTGCTGTGAAACAAGTGACCAACTATTTCTACAAGGAATATTAGCATTTTTATAATAATAATGAACATCTGTGGCAACATATAGCTATCAAGGTGTTCTATACATAGAGCATTATCCACAAGACAGATCGCATGTGAAATAATGTCTAGCAGACAGTTTTCATATGTTTTAAAGGCTGAGTGATATAACCACCTTTCCCACACTACCATCGTTTATTTCCTACTTTATAGCTCATCCAAGCAATCAGTCATAATGGTCAGCTGGTCTGAATGTTATTACACGTATATTATTTCCCAAACAGAGGTTATTTACAGTATTTTTTCAATTTTGTATTTGTCTTCTAAGCAGTAGATGATCATTGTCTACATTTACCGTGGGAGGCCACTCGTTAGCAGATTCACTGCATTATGAAAGCCATGACTTCAAGGCACTAGATCATATTTTAAGTGGTTTCTCCAGCAGTAAACATTACATTCTCATTATTATTATTTTCCTCTGAAGTTTCAGTCCTTCTATTCAGTTTCTTGTAGTGGCTAAGTAAAGTGTTTACTTGTTAAACGCATGCTGGTACATTTATGTTGGTGGGGAGAATACTGCAGAGCTTTAATTATAATTGTCAGAGGAATCACTTCAAGGTTTTGCTGTTTCATGTTACTATAGAAAAAAAACAGCTTTTACTGGGACTTAATGTGTGAGATTCCAAAAGGAGTTACATTTCAGGTAGAACACTAACTTAGCAGTAACTCCACTCATGATTCCACTAAAAGGCTCAGGAATTCTTCAAACCATGTAAGCTAATGAGGCATACCTGAGCTCTACTTCTGATTCCAAAGCAGGAATCAAGTTTACTACACTGTACTAATAAATAGCCATGAGAACTCTTAAAGTATCACTGTAGTCCATGTTAAAGCAATGAACCGCTACAAAGTGCTACCATGTAGTTAGTGTTCCAACTGGCTGTGGGAAGTGGTATTACAAGTATTACACTGTGGTAAGCCCAAGTGAATACTACACTAATTTCCACATCTCGATGGAGGTGGTCTCAAGCAACAAAGAGATGGGGAGGTACCAGCTGAGGACAGTGTCCATTTGCAGTAGTGCTATGTATAATCCATAGCTTCTTTGTCTAACAATAAATACTTGCACTGCAGCTTCTTCTATGTCTTACCTTGCAAAAGTTAACTCTAAACAAAAGTCAACTTCTGCTTTATTTTATTTGCTATCAGCATGGCCCTCTCAAGTGATCTGTTTTCTTAGATGTTCCTCTCCGTCTCACTTTATTTTCCTTTCTTAAGTTTCCTCTCCTACAAAGGATCTGCCAAAACAAAATTTGCTGTCAGCTTTATTTATTCTTGGTTTGGAGATTCCAGTTCCTAGAGTCCACTATCACTTGAGTCTCTACTTTACACTAGCAGAAATAAGCTCAGAACTCTGCATGTTCCTGCTTACTTCACTTTTTACATTTAATTTTTTTTCTGAATGCTGTCATTCAAGAGCTTTTCTTGTATATGTTTGCCCGATTTTTGTGCTAATGCTTCTTGTAAGCCTCTGTGCTGATTTCTGTCTTGTACTGATTTTTAGTTCTGGATCCACAATAAATTCATCTTCATTTCCTATTTAGACATCACTTACAGTTTTGGATTTCTGTTGCTCTGTCATTGAGGCATGTTTCTAATAGGACAGGGTCCTTTTTACATCCAAATTCTAACCTCCTTTTGTAGTTTTTATCCCAATTCCTTTCTCTTGGTTTTGATTCAGAATCTCTGTGCGAGTACCACTGCTTTGCCCTCTCACAGTCTTATGTTTCAGCTTGCCACACTGTATCTATAGACTTTCCATTCTCCCACATTTTCCATAGCTCTTTGAAATATGGAAATTCTTTTCCTAATATTGTAGCATGGGTTAAATCAGATGTTCTGACTAAAGGATACAACAGTTTTCCTAGGACAGTAAGGATTTATATATGTCTTTGAGGATACTCTTTTCTATTGCCACAAATGTATATTACTTCCACTTTCTTGATATTGTTAATTTTATGCTTACACCCTGGGGAAAGATTGGCACAGTGGCAAAACTATAGACTTGTCTATTTTTCCTTTTCCAAATACCTCGGATAATTATGTTAGATCTGAAGGAAGCTTATTTGTATATACCTATTCTCCCAACCCAATAGAATATTCCTCATATTGTCTTTGAGAGATCAACATTTTCACTTCATGTCTTCCCTTTAACTTATTGGTTAGTTACACTTATTTGGCCATTTTCCTCAGGTACATTTCAAACAGCAGTTATTGGGCTACTTAATGATAACAATAACAATACCATAATACGTGCTTGTACATTCATCTTAATCAGGCACATTCCAAACAACAGTTATTGGATTCCTTAACTATAGCAATACCATTTCTTAATTTCCTAAATGTACAGTGAGCAATAATATTTATTTCCTGAATGCCTCATAACAGAAATATTTCCAGGTGGTATATTGGACACTGTTCAGGAAAATATGCTTTAATGCATGAAAGGTTGCTCAGAAAGGTATCCTTATTTATTCTGATGATGTTGTAGTCCAAGCTTTTGGCCAGACTCTTCCTAAGTGCTTGAGGTCACATGCTGGTCAACATTTTGATGGTGCAGAATGTCAAGCTTCATATTATCGCGTTTCAGCAGTAGTCAAGAAATTTGACAAATCAAGTTGAAGGATCACGTATAATGAAAAATTCTGATAAGTCCATAGTTATTCATCTATTTATTTATTTATTTTTATTTTATCTTTATTTTACATTTGTTGACCGGGCTAGTCTAACTGGATACATGTCCATTTTCAGTAGAGGCCCGGGGAGAAAAGCTCCAGACAAACATTATAAACATTAAAGATTAATAGTGGAATTACATTAACAATTGTAAACATTGAAACCAAGTAAGAGTATGGAGGGAAAAAAATAAATTGATCAAAAAAAAATGTTTTTTTATTTATTTATTTTTTTTTTTTTGATGATGAAATTACTCTTAGTAAGTGTGGCTTGTGAAAAATTGATTAAGGGTAGTTTGTTAAAAAAAAGGTATAATATACTTGTAAACATTGAAATTATATGCAAACCTTTGTAAACAGGAGAAAATAGGAAGGTTGAAGAGGAAGTAGGTTGAAGAAAGGAAGGAAGGAAGCTCCATTTGGTGGGTGTTCTCCTCTCAATGGAACTCTGGTCCTCCATTTATTCATTTTGTCCATCTCAACGTTTGCCTCTGAACTGGGTGAAGGAGCACAACTTGAGTCCTGAATGTTTAAAAGATTTGTTTTTCATGTTAAACAAAGTTACACACCAGTTTAAAAGGTCTATCTATTCGGGTCTTTAAATTTTGCTTTTACCCAGTAGTTTTCAAGGCAGCAGCAGACAAAGCATGGTGGTACAAATAAAATGGAGATGGCACATCTCACCATCTTTGCAGATTAGCTGTGGAGGTTAATTCTGTCTCTGGATTTGCACTTAGAAGCAATTAATTTACTAGCAGAATGTAATATCCAGGCAGATTGACTTAGCAGTGATATTTATCTAGACTATATATAGAAGCTCAATTTAGAAGTTTTCTCATTTCCGCATCCATCCATACATGCTGACAAAATTGTAATTTCATTTCATATCAACTCAATACATAGTTTCTTATATTCCGAACAAGATAGCAGCAGCATTCACTGTCCAAATATTTAACGGTGTGGAGAATCTGCTTTATGAATTTCCTCTTCCAATATTTCTGTGTTGAGGATTTTTTTTAGAACCAAAAAAGAAAAGAACTCATATAGTTATGATTGTGCTGTGGTAACTATCAAGACTAAAAATAATTCCTCCATAGCCACGACCTGATAATATACCTGATTGCTTAATTAATAGTGTTAAACTGGCCCCTGTGGACACACTCTTCAAAGTGTGTAACTTACGTTTAGCTACTAGTTTTGTCCTTCATGAGTGGAGCACAGCAGTGGTGATGGCCTTCCAGAAGTGTCTCTTTAAACTGACCTGAGTAATTATAGACCTGTCAGCTTTACAAGCCTGTTCTGCAAAGCCATGGATTGTATTATAAATGACCTCGCAAACTTTGATATCAAGAAACTTGTAAGACCTGACCCCCAACAGTTTGGTTTTGTGAAGAGTAGATCCTGTCTATCTACTTTGGTAAAGTTCTTCAAAAGGGATACAGAAGCTGCAGATGGTAGCCAGGCAGTGCATGCATGTATCTTGACCTGGTTAAGGCCTTTGACACCATTCCCTAAGTTCACATCATGCAAAAGCTAAATGCTTTACAAATCAACCCATGTGCAATGAGATAGAACATTTTTGAAAGACAGACTCCACACAGTGTGAGTTGAAGGTGTTTCATCAGAAAGCATGTAAGTGACCAGTGGTGTCTGCGAAGATAGGTGAAGGCTGCTAGCCTAGCTAGATATAATTTTGTAGATAATTCTGTCATTTGTAAACATTACTGTAAGCCACAGGCTTGTTCTCTTAAATGTGAAAAGACTGTATTGGATGTTTAACTGAAAAAAAAATGTAACAACAGTGCACTTTGTTGTAAGAAAGCTGATAAGTCAAGCATTGTGAAATTCTTAGGTTCACAGGTTCATAGGTAGGTACTAGGCTATTGGCCCAAGGGCCTACGTAAGCTTAGCCAACAAGGTTCCCTGGCTTACGCCACCCAAGAAAGTTATTTTCCTGTGCCACTGTCGAGCAGAGACACAGAAGTGATCCCCGGGATGTATTTCCTATTTCCCATCCACTCATCAAGATTTTTCTTGAAGAGTACTAATGAAGAACTTTGCTTGACATAGATGGGTAGCCTGTTCCAGAGTATGGGAAGTCTCTGGGATAGGAATCTATCCCTTCAGCATGTCCTGTTTATTGTGGTGACAAGGTTTAGGCCCTAGAGTGTGTAGCTCGGAGGGATTGTGATTTCTTTAGGTGTAGCATGTGGTCAGAGTAGGCGATATGCTACGGAGTAAAGCTGGAGTTTTTTGAGGCGGTCAGTGTAAGGCATTTGTTTGAGTCCAGTAATCCTCTTTGTGAGGTACTTCTGTGGCCTTTCCAGCTGCTGCAGATGTCTTGTGAGGTACATTCCAAAAGGGGCATTGTACTCTATAATGGGTCTAATGAGTGTTGAATAGAGGGGAACAATGACCTCTTTTTTCCTGGATGAGAACCCTTTTATGATGAGGTGTGCCACGTAGAAGGACTTCCTGACTACTGTGGTGATGTGACTATCAAAGGAGAGACTACTGTCCACCTGGGTCCCAAGGTCTCTTATCACGCATTTGGTGTTAAGTAGATTGCTGCCTATGTGGTAGTTCATGGGTACAGAGTTTTTACCAAAGGGGATGACACTGCACTTTTTGGCATTGAGCTTGAGGCCATGGCTCTGACACCAGGCATCTGTCTCAGATAGGCCCTTCTGTAGGATGTTCACATCATTTGGGGACTTGACTATGGCTCCTAGTTTGCAGTCATCTGCGAACTTCATTAGCCAGAGGCCTTCTGTGTTAGCCTGTACTCCAGAGAAGTAGATACCAAACAGGAGCGGTCCCAGGACGGAACTCTGTGGTACTCCATTTGTCACTGGTGTGAGGTCAGATTTGGAGTCTGCAACTTTTACAGTGTGGGTTCTGTCAGTGAGCCAGTTGGCAACCCATCTTGTGACGTAGGGATTTATGCCTAGTTTATTGAGTTTAGCTATAATTCCAGAATGAGGGATGGTGTTGAAAGCCTTGGCGAGGTCAAGATAGGCTGTGTGAACCACCTTACCCTCATCTACAGCTTTGGTGACTGCCTCAAAAAAGTCAATCTGGTTCAGGAGGCATGATCTGCCTTTCACAAACCCGAACTGGGTGGGATCCAGAGTTTGGAGGTTACCAATGCCTTTGTTTATGAGTTCCATGATGATACGTTCCATGGCCTTGCAGACCAGGCTCGTCAGGCTGATAGGTCTATAGTTCCCGGGATCAGTGGTGGCTCCCCCTTTGTGGAGTGGAATAACTGTTGCTGTGCGCCATTCAGTGGGCACAAAGCCTGATGTGAGGCTATTATTGAACATGGTGCTTAAGTGGGGAGCCAGTTCATTCTGAAGTTTGTGTAAAATGCAGCCTGGGATGTTGTCCGGTCCCATGGATGCTGTGTTTTTGGCTTTAGAGAGTGCAGCTTTCACCTGTGTAATTGTGATTACAGGGACTCTGCATTCTTCCTGTATAGATATGGGCCCTTTAGGGGGTGGGGGGGTAAAGTTAGCACTGACCTGTCTGCCAGGATGGTGGCAATATCAGTTGGTTCTGTAATTTTCATGCCTTTTTGCTGTAACTCAGAGCAGATCTGGGTGTTGCCATTGAGATTCTTGACATAGCTATAGAATGCTTTGTGGTTGTCCTTGGAATTAGTGGCAATTTTATTTTTGTAGCTAGCTTTGGAGGATCTTATAAGGGATCAAAGCTTCTTACTGAGGCTGACCAGGGAGCTCCTCCACTCATGGGATTTTACTCTCTTTTGCAACAGTTTCTTCCTTCTGTTGTACAGTTTGTTTATGGCAGGGGACCACCAGATTGGCTTCCTTTTTTTGGAGGATAGCGTCTTGGTTCTGTTTGGGATAGCATGATCCATGCACTCATGTAAGTGCTTATAGAGTGCATTTGTGTAGGATTCAGCAGTTGTAATTGTATTGTCCATCTGCATGGGTGTCATGAAGTTCACTACTTCTGTCTTAAGAAGCATGAAGTTGGCTTTGGAGACATTTTTTACTGTGGTTTTCTTAATGGGGGGTGGGGGTGGGATATGGATATCAAGGGTGATTAGCTTATGATCGGATCGGACCAAAAAGGAGTTGACTTTAGGTGTGGAACACCGGTCACTCATGTTGGTAATGACTAGGTCTAGGATACTGTTGCCCCTGGTGGGGGTGTGGATAAGTTGATCTAGGGCATTGGAGTTTATGAATTCCAGAAAGCGTTGCGCTAAGGAGTTGGTACATGAGTAGTTTTCCCAGTTAATGGTGGGGTAGTTGAAGTCGCCCATTATTAGAGTGTTTGGTTGAACCCTAATATTTTCCAGTACATCAAGAAAAGGGGAGTGGGAACCCTGGGGCATGGTGGGGGATCTGTAGCAAGGTACAATTTGGATTGCAGTTTTGCCAAGAGTTAGTTGCACTTGGATAACCTCGGATGCATTATGCTGAGCAACTAGCCCTGAGGTGTGGATATCCTTAATGAATATGGACACACCCCCCACCTTTAGTGTTTCGGTCCAGGTTACATGGCCAAAAAGTGTGGTATGAGTTATAGCCTGGTAGTGCAGGGGTGCTCTCTGGAACCTTGAACCAGGTCTCAGTCACTGCACAGATATCGATGTTCTCCATTTTAAAGAGTGCCTCGAGTGAGTGCATTTTGAAATTTAGACTTCTAGCATTGAGTAGCATTACCCTCAGTTTTTGCTTGCTTGTTCCTGTTATGGTGGTGAATTTGTTACTTGAACCCTGCCTAAAAAAGGCACTATAGGGACAGCAAGAGCCTTAGCTAATAAACTCGGAGCTGAGATGTCTAGAGGGAGCCTATTGTTTTGAGGCCAGAGTTAATGGCTAGAATTTACATGTATAATTTCTTTTATTGCGCTGGCTTCCTGACCAGCTGCAAGATTAAAACGGCTATTAACCTCTGAGTTTCTGTTTGCCTGGGAACCAGAAAGAAATGATGTAATCTGAAATTAATCAGTGGTACTGTGTTGTCACTTTAAGGACAGAAAGAATGAGGACATTGAACATTTGTCTTGAGAACATCCAACTCACCAGCACACTGCCTGTATTCTATATGTACGTTTATTTTAGAACTGTGTTTTCTCTTAGACGTAGCCAGGAACTACGAAGATTAGATTATTTTTTTCTGTACTGATGTCAGAACTTTTCTACTGTATTATTTTAAGTATTTCTCTGTGGTCTCTGAATTCTTGACTAGCACTATGTAGTAAGAAATATTGCCTTGTGTTTTTATTATTTATTATTAGATATTTCTAAACCTTTCAACTGTGGCTGTTTTGTGTAGAGATAATTTAAGCTCTAAGAGTACAATGCATGTATTTAGTGATATTGTACAAAGCCACTCCAATAGCCTTGCTGTTCAGTCACAGTTACCATTTGGATAATAATATTGCACAGTATAATTGAACACCCTTTCCCTTTACTACCATATAGTCTGGGAAAAAAGAGAACAGCTGGAGAACCTGTGCCAGCCTTCCCCAGGAGTGTCTGTGTGGTTGTATATAACTCTTATCTCAAAGTGTGTGTGTGTCAGCTACTTGGGAAGGGACATGAAGCACTGGTTGGACAGAGAGGATGCTGGAGTTTTTAGCTTGCCCACTAGGCTAAGATCTGGACCGTATAGCTGTGCCAGTGGGGAGTCTTATTGGGGACCTGGAGAGAAAGGGAGAAACCAGCCCCAGACTCACTGTGATCTATGCGTGCTCTTAATGGAAATTGTACTTTACTGTGTGTGTATTTATTATCCTTTCCCTATATGGATGTCCCTCAGTGGTGTTAGTGGTGAGGATTGAGGCTCATTGATTGCTGGGCCAAGGCACGGGTGTCAGTGTCCTTCAGGGCTCAGTGTTGGGACCTTTCCTTTTTTGTATTTACTTCTCATATCTCCAAGCAGAGATCCAGGACCTCTGGCTAACAAAGTTTGCAGACATTTGCAAACTGGTGTTTGTTGTTAAGTGACCCTATGACCCCAAACCCTCCAGAATGAACTTGCCATTGTAAACTTTTGGCTTACTAAAAATGGGCTCAGACTAAATACTAAAAATTGTAGGATCATCACTTTTGGAAGACAACTCTTCCTGTCATCATAATCTCTAGACAGCTCAACTCTACAAAATGGAAAGGTAGCTAAGGACCTTGGTACTGGGTTTAATAGCTCCCTTTTTTTTTGACCATCAGGTAACAACAGTTAGCCCAGCTAATAACCAAAGGAATGCTGTCAATGTCTAAAGAGGTAATCCTTCCTTTCCATTCAGCGGTGATCAGGCCAGTTATAAAGTACAGTGCCCCCTTTGGGATCTACCTCACTATATCAGACAATTAGAAAGGTATCAACAGTTCTTAACCACAAAAATCAGAGACCCAAAGTCCCTGGGCTGTCAGGAGAGGCTGGAAGCTCTGTCTCTTTATTCAGTGTTTTATAGATTAAGAGGAGATCTCTGCCTCGCTTACCATGCTATTAAAGATCCAATTGACCTGGACCTCCTGTTTATCCACAAGTCCAATACATCCACCAATACTAGGACCTGAGAAATGAATCTTCACCAACAGAAGTTTATTCAAGTTAATCAAAATATTTATTAAGCAAGCCAAATAAAAACAGCTGTAACACTTCAGGAATGCATCACTTCAAAAGAAGACATACTTGCTGGGTTGAAAAAACAGGAAGAGTAATTCTGTGGCTGAAAAGTAGTAGCAATATATTAAAAAACAAAACATTATAGTGATTACCACAATAAATAACTGGATTGCTAATAAGAGTGCAAGTAAGGTGTATTGAATAATCAAAGTGTTGCTAGTATTACAGATAACCTAGTTACCCTGTGCACAGTGATATAATTTCATGTTTAACTCCTGAAGTATCCTTACTTTTATATTTCACCAGTGTTACATTTAAGGCTTCACACTTGGTACCAGGAGGAACTTATAATGCCACTGTACTGTCATGTGATTTCATTTACAGTTTAGTGTTTTTGAAGTAAATTTGTAGTTCCATTTTCTTTCTTTTGTAATGATATCACAGATATTGTTCATAGGTTCATAGGTTGGTACTAGGCTGTCAGCCCTAAGGCCTATACAAGCCTAGCCATAACAATTCCCTGGCTATTTCTTCCCACACTATTTACTTCCCTGGACCCTTGTCTATCAGGGCGACTGACGTGATCCCCGGGGTGAATTTCCTTTCTCCCATCCAATCGTCAAGGTTCCTTTTGAAGAGGGCCAAAGAGGCACTTTGCTTGACATGTATGGGCAATCTATTCCAGAGTCTGTGGAGTCTCTGGGTCAGGAACCTATCCCTCCAGCATGTTTTGTTTATTGTGATGACAAGGTTTAGATCCCTGGAGCATGTGGCTCTGAGGGATTGGGATTTCTTTAAGTGTAGCATGTCCAACAGCTCTGGGTTTGATATGGCCTTGTATGTTAAGCAGAGATCGCCTCTGAGTAGATGATATGTGGCAGAGTATAGCTGGAGTTTTTTAAGGTGGTCAGCATAGGGCATTTGCTTTAGGCCTGTGATTCTTTTAGTGAGGTATTTCTGCGGCCTTTCCAGTTGTTGCAGATATCTTGAGAGGTACACACCAAACGGGGCGTTGTATTTTATAATGGGTCTAATGAGGGATGAGTACAGTGGGACAATGACCTCCTTTTTTCTTGATGAAAAGCCCTTAGTGATGAGGTGTGCCACATAGAAGGATTTCATGACTGTTGTAGCGATGTGGTTATCGAAGGTGAGGCCACTGTCTACCTGTGTCCCTAAGTCTCTTATCACACTTTCGGTGTTTAGTGTACTGCCACCTATATGGTAATTCACGGATACATGTTTTTTTTCCAAAGGGGATAACTATACATTTCTTGGCATTGAGCTTGAGCCCATGGCTCTGGCACCAAGCATCTGTTTCTGTAAGGCCATTTTGTAGAGTATCCACATCATTTGGGGATTCAATAATGGCTCCCAGTTTGCAGTCATCTGCGAACTTTGTTAGCCGGAGTCCCTTAGTGTTGGCCTGTACTTCAGAGAAGTAGATGCCAAACAAGAGCGGTCCCAGGACTGAACCCTGAGGTACTCCACTTGTCACTTGTCTGGAGCTGGATTTGGAGTCGGTTACTTTTACAGTGTGGGTTCTATCAGTAAGCCAGTTAGCAACCCATTGGGTGACGTAGGGATTAATGCCCAGCTTAGTAAGTTTATCTATGATTCCAGAGTGGGGGATGGTGTCAAAGGCCTTGGCAAGGTCTAGATTGGCTGTGTGGACCACCTTACCCTCGTCCATGGCTCTGGAGACTGATTCAAAGAAGTCAATCAGGTTCCGGAGACAAGATCGGCCCTTCACAAATCCAAACTGGGTGGGGTCCAGTGTTTGAAGGTTGCCAATGTCTTTGTTTATAAGTTCCATGATAATACGCTCCATGGCCTTTCAAATAAGGCTTGGCAGACTGATGGGATGGTAGTTTCCAGGATCCAAGCTGGATCCTCCCTTGTGAAGTGGGATAACTGTAGCTCTGCGCCACTCAGTGGGCACAAAGCCTGAGGTGAGGCTATGATTAAACATGACACTTAGGTGAGGTGCCAGTTCATATTGTAGTTCATGTAGTACACAGCCTGGGATGTCATCTGGTCCCATGGATGCTGTATTCTTAGCTTTGGAGAGTGTGTTTTTTACCTGTGTGGCCGTTATTACCAGAATTTGGCAATCTTCCAGTATTGAGATGGGCCATTTAGGGGGTGAGAGGGGGGTGAAGTTGGCACTGAATCGATCTGCCAGGATATTGGCAATATCCTTGGGATCAGTATATTTAATGCCATTCTGTTTTAGCTCAGAGCAGATCTGAGCATTGCCATTTAGATTCTTGACATAGTTATAGAATGCCTTGTGGTTGTCTTTGGAATCTTTGGCAATTTTACTTTCGTAACTAGCTTTAGAGGATTTTATGAGGGATCTCAGTTTCTTACTGAGGCTGGTAAGGGAGTTTTTTGCATCCTGGGATTTTTCTCTTTTCTGCAACAGTTTCTTCCTTTTGTTGTAAAGTTTGTTAATGGCAGGGGACCACCAGGTTGGCTTCCTTTTTTTGGATGAGAGCATCTTGGTTCTATTTGGGATAGCATGATTCATGCATGAGTGGATGTGCTCGTACAGTGCCTTAGTGTAGGATTCAGCAGTTGAACTTTCAGTTCCCGTCTGCATGGGTGTCATGAAGTTTGTCACTTCTGACTTGAGTAGCATGAAGTTGGCTTTGAAGAAGATTTTTATGGAGATTTCCTTACTGGGGGGTGGGGGTGGGATGTGGATGTTAAGGGTGATTAACTTATGGTCATACCTGACTAACGGGGGGGGGGGGGTGACCATAGGTGTAGAGCATCAATTTCCCATGTTGGTAATGACCAGGTCTAGGATATTGGAGCCCCTGGTGGGACTATGGATTAGTTGATCCAGGGCATTGGATTTTATGAATTCCAAGAACCGTTGGGCAAAGGTGTTTGTACATGAGTAGTTTTCCCAGTTAATGGCAGGGTAGTTAAAATCACCCAGTATTAGGGTGTTTGGTTCTATCTTAATATTTTCCAGTATGTTTAGAAAGGTGTAGTGAGAATCTTGTGGTATGGTGGGGGATCTGTAGCAAGCTACAATTTGGTTTGCAGTCTTACCTAGTGTTAGTTGCACCTGGAGAATTTCAGATGCATTGTGTTGGACAACTAGCCTGGTGGTGTGAATATCCTTGGTGAATATTGACACTCCTCCACATTTAGTGTTTCGGTCCTAGTTTGGTGGCCGAAAAGTGTGGTAAGAGTTGTAGCCTGGTATTGCGGGGGTGCTCTCTGGAGCTTTGAACCAGGTCTCAGTTACTGCACAGATATCGATGTTCTCCATTTTTCGGAGTGCCTTGAGAGTGTGCATTTTGAGGTTTAGACTTCTAGCATTGAGTAGCATTACCTTCAGATTTTGCATGCTTGTACCTGTTACGGTGGTGGTTTTGTCCTTTGAACTTTGCCTAAAAAAGGCACTATAGGGGTGGCAAGAGCCTTAGCCAGTAACCTGAATCCCCAGGGCGACAGGTGCAGACCATCTCTGGCAAAGCATCATGGTCTGTCAATCATGTCGTCCCAGGCAGACAGATACTGGATCCCCTTTGAATGACACCAGAAGCTTAGCCAATTGTTGAAGTCAATCATTTTGTCCTTATATTGTGGTATCATTCTGGGCGAAGGCAGGATGCTACTCAGGGCTAGGGTCATACCTACCTGGGCCACATGATCCGACAGCTCTTCCATGTCTCTTTTCATGTAGTCCAGGGAGGTACGTCTCAAGTCATTCACTCCAACATGGACAATGACAGTCATATTTGTACTTGTTGTGGAGTGACTTGAGTGCATGCATTATGTGGCGGATCCTGGCACCCGACAGGCAGCTGACTATAATTTTTTCCTTGTTCAACCTGGTGAGAGGGACATCAGTGTGCCGGATTATAGTCACCTATGACTAAAGTGTTAGGTACATTGTCTTGCCGTAGGGGCTGTTGCTAGGTGGCACACTAGTGTTGTGAACTATGTGACACTTTGGTTGTGATTGGTGTTTGTTTGCATTTCAACTTCAGAGGTCCTGGTTGCTTGGGCAAGTTACAGTTAAGGGCCTCTGCATATGTGGATTTAGTGTTGCTATATGTGGGTGGTGGTGGTGTGGGTTTAGAAGGGCTATGTGTTGCTTGAGGTGTAGTGTGGGTGTTAACCTTCTCCTCTTGACTGTCTAGTACAATCTTGGGTGGAGAGAGCTTTGCTTCCATTTTGGCTATGTAAGTGCATCTCTCACAGGTTATAGTGTTGGGTGGTAGGAGGAGACGGTTGTCTGTGTACATGAGGCAATTGCTGCATTGCCCCAGTATGCCCAGATTCACCAGGTGGACAGGAGAAATCACTGGAAGCTGACCCTTGGACATGCCTGGTTTGGTACTTTTTTTTTTTTGTAAAGTACAGGAGCTGTTTTCCCTTACCTTAGCACGGCTGTTTAGTGCCTACTATTAATTTCTCCTTATTAACAAGGAGAGTTAAGTGCTTGTATCTGTTGTCTCTTTTGAAGTTTTAATATGCTGTTAAAGCAGAATGCAAGTAAAACACAAGGTAAAAAAAACAAACCACAGTATTCAAAATATAGAAAGGCAATAAAGTAATACAAAATACAAAAAATAAAAGCAAACTAACCTTTCCTTCACAGCAAAGTGTAGCGGAGTCTGGATGAGCCTTTCTGGTTTTCCCTCTTAAACTTGTAATCAGCTTAGCTGTCAGATGAAATGCCTTTCAGATATATTTTAATTTATTTCTGTCATTGTTTTATTACTTATCTTCTTTTTGAGAGATAGTATGCATGTATGTGTGTGTGTGTGGATTCACTTTATATCCTCGAAATACTGAAAT
>NC_056728.1:1676275304-1676462804 GCF_019279795.1 Protopterus annectens | reverse complement strand
AAATTGTCTCTAGGAATGTTTCTGAGATTGAGTAAGTTAAGGAATACATCAGTACTATCTCTTTCAGATTTCTCCAACAAATGCTTTGCACTCCAAACTGCATTTTCAGCTAAACCATTGTCTTATGGATAGTTAGGACTACTGGTAATACGAGCAAAGTCCCAATACTCAGCATATTTCTTGAACTGCTGACTAGTAAACTGTTCACCAGTGTCAAACATGACTTTGTGCCATCTACCATGGACAAAAAATATCTCTTCACTTTTGTAATGACTGTATTGTACATCAAGTTAGGAAGTAGGTCAATTTCAAACCAATTTGAGTGAGAGTCTACTAACACCAAGTAATGCTGACCATTCCATTTGAAAATATCTGTAGCAACCTTCGGCCATGGTAATTCAGGTATTTGTTATAGCCAAAGCAGTTCTTTTTGTTGATGTGGTTTGGTGCTGTTGCAAAGGCTTTTGGGCTCAGAGTGTCAAAAATTTGGAAAACGCCTATCTTGACTGCTGTAATGTCACCCCCCCCCACTCCGTGAACAAAAGAGAAACAATTCTTTCCATATTCATTTATTTAAAAAAATACAGTCCAATCATGTGTTGCTATGTATTACAAAAGTAAAAGAAAAATTCAGTGACTTCTAATAGAGAAAACGAAATGCGCACCAATAATTGGGCTTAAAATAGTGCACAAAAAAATTACCCTACTTTTAATAGTAATTTTGAGTTGAACTGAAAAAATATGGAATACACTGCATTCGATTTGATTGACATCAATTAATTACTTTTTTGTTGCTAAGTTTTAATAGATAAGTGCTGGGTCACATATTTCTTGTATTTTTGTTCATTCAGTTTCCTTGGTAACTTGGGTGTTGGTGAACGCTGGTGTGTCACCCAAAATGTTGTGGTGTATCATCTTTGACATGCTTATCATAGGTTCGCCATCACTGTAATAGAGTTTCCTTCTCTATATCTTTGGACATAGAAGGACAAAATACAATGCCTCCTGCCCTTCTTTTGGTTGAATCAGTACCTGAGTGACCACGATGCAAAATGTTGATATATTCCTGTTGTAATGCTTTAGGAATTACCACTTTTGGACCTTTCATGATTCCATCTTCCATCATGAATGCATCTCTGTAAGGAAAATACTGCTGAATATCAAGTGGTAAACTGGTTTGTCATGTTGGATGTCCTTGACTGATAATGCTTTTCAGATTCTTGATAATTGGATCTGAAGCTGTGTGATTTTTTAGTTCATCAACCCATGATGATGAAGAATTTCTGACTTCCATGACTTCAAAGTCTGCTGTTTCATTTTCATGCAGCTCTGTCATTTGTCTGGGTGCGCATAACAAAGCATCATCAAGGTACAAGTATTTACTTTTTTTGTAAACAATACTGGACTTGTACTTTTTCAGTTTTAACATCATGCATTGCAATCAAGCTGGGACTATATGTATTGACTTTTTCAAAATTGTCACTAGTGGGTGGTCATTGGTCTCTATTTGGATAGGTCTGCCATAAATATAATCATTGAACTTCGAATATGCGAACACTGCTGCCAAAAGTTCATTTTCTATTTGTGCATAATGCATTTCTGTTTGAGTTAAAGTTCTTGATGTATAAGCAATAGATATGCCTTATTGAAGACATGAGGTGCCAAGGCCGTACCTTAAAACATCACAAGAAAGAGTTACAGGTTTGTGAACATCATAATATCTCAATGTGGGTGGACTGGCAATTTTCGTCTTCAGAATATCAAATGCTCTTAGGTGTTCCAACCAGGACCAGTTTACATTTTTGCTTCTCAACTCACGTAATGGTGCAGAAAGCTCACTCAGGTCTGGGATGAACTTTCCTAAATAGTTGACTATACCTCGAAAACATTGCAAAGATGTGACATTCTCTGGAACGACATTTCAACAATTGCTCTTTGCTTAGACAGATCTGGTTGCAAGCCAGAACTTGTAAACAAATATCTCACATAAGTAACTTCTTTCAGTTTGAATTTTCATTTCTGAGGATTCAGTTTGAGATTTACTTCACGTGCACAGTCTGGAACTTTCCTGAGATTTCTGTCCTGTTCGTCTTCACCATTGCCAACCAACAATAATGTCTACTATAATACACATGGATAACCACGTTGAAATACCTCACTGGCAGAATTAATTCCAAATGGCATTCTTAAAAATCTGTATCTACCAAATTGCATGCTGAATGTAGTTAACAATAAAGATTTGTGATTAAGCGAAATTTGCCAAAAAGAGCTTTTTCCATCTAAGACTGAAAAAACAGTGGAATTTGGCATGAGAGCGGCTACCTCTTCTACTGCATGCATTGAATGATGAGGATGCTTAAGTGCTTTATGTCTCGTGGATCAATATATATTCAAATATCATTTGAGCTTTTCTTATGAGCTGCGACCAAGGAGGATGCCCATTCAGTTGGATCGTGTACTGGAGTAAGGACACCTTAATTTAGTATTTTGTCTAGTTATGCTTTTACTTTACTCAGCATTGCTGCTGGAATCTTCCATGCTGGTCTGACAACTGGACTTACTTCATAGTTTAACTTCATGGAGTATGTGACTGGAAGTTTACCAAGCTCATCTTTGAAAATATCAGCATATTCACTAAAAATATTCTGCATAAAACTATCGTTGTTGTTGAGACTTATATGGTGGACCTCTTTGTTAAATGAAATCAGTGCCGTTCTCAGACTGTCTTTGAGGCCTAACAGTGACCGCACGCCTTTTGACTAAGTAAAACTGCAAGTCATAGCTGTTTCCAGCAGAATGGCATGAAAGAACTACTGTGCCAGCAGTCTGAATCTTTTCACCACCATATGCAACTAGTTTTGCACACTTTGCTGAATTAGGTTTCTCACCAGCTTTTACTTTGGCAAACTTTTGTGCTGATATAACATCGCACTTAGATCCAGTGTCTACTTTAAGGCCTACAGGTTTCCCATTAATTTGTACAGTACAACATATTTCACTCTTTTCAGTCAGCTGATAATCTACAGTATTAACTGTTTCATTGATAACAGAGACACCATCAACATGAAAGTTTGCTCGCAGCTCTCGGAGTTTGCTACAGTCTCCCTCTGATCTACTTGCTTCTTTGGATACTGTCTCTTTTAATGTTAGTTTGCAATACTTTAGACTTGCAAAGCCTTTTGAAATGATTACAGTTTTTACATTTGCAACATTGCTGGCCAAAGGCTAACCACTTTTCCTGTTTAGTTTCATGGCTGCCTCCAGAAATGCAACAGTTAACAGTGAGGTTGGGAGTGGCACTGCCTCTCAGTTTATATTTCTTTTTCATCTTAACTTTCTGGTACACGCTATCAACATTTGCCCTGGCAGAAACTGCAAATATGCTTTTCTCATTCATAAGCATATTTGTATGCTTTTCTGCAATCTCATGTATTTGAAAAAATCTATCCTACCGAAAGGCCTCACTGAGACCAATAAATCATGTCAGAACCATGGCCTTAATTTCAATTCCAAAAAATGTGTCATTATCCCCTTTGGGAAAAAAAACAGTTCCCATGAATTACCACATCGATGGTAGTCCATTGAACACAGAAGGCGTTATAAGAGATCTG
This sequence comes from Protopterus annectens, assembly GCF_019279795.1. Lineage (NCBI taxonomy): Eukaryota > Metazoa > Chordata > Ceratodontiformes > Protopteridae > Protopterus > Protopterus annectens. Next base: position 1,676,459,193 of record NC_056728.1, on the reverse strand, counting down.
GGAACACAAGTTGACAGCAACCTCTCTTTTGACCACCACATTGCCACTGTGGTTAGAAAGTCCTATGTGGCACATCTCATTACTAAGGGTTTTGCATCCAGGAAGAAAGAGGTCATTGTCTCCCTCTACTCTTCCCTCATTAGGCCAGTCATTGAGTACAATACCCCATTTGGCATGTACTTCACTAGCCACCTGCAACAACTAGAGAGGCTGCAAGGGTACCTCACAAAGAGGATCCTAGGCCTTAAACACTTGTCCTATATGGACAGACTCAAAAAACTCCAATTATTCTCTGCTCTATCTCATATCACCTACTTAGAGGCAATCTCTGCTTGACTTACAAAGTCATGTCTGACCCAGCTCTATTAGAAATGCTACATCTAAAGAAATCCCAATCCCTCTGCACCACACACTCCAGAGACCTCAACCTCATTACCACAATCAATAGAACATGCTGGAGGGACAGGTTCATAACCCAGAGACTGCCCATGCTATGGAATAGACTTCCCATACATGTCAAAAAGAGCACCTCAATGGCCCTTTTCAAGAGAAATCTTCATGAGTGGATGGGAAATGTAAAATTCACCCCGGGGATCACTCCAGTGGCTCTACTCGACAGAGGCAATGGGAACTAAGGTCGGATGGCACGATGTCAGGGTAATCCTATGGGCTAGGCTTGTAAAGGCTCCAGGGCCATTAACCTAGTACACATCTATGAACCTATGAACCTCAGTGGCTTTGCTGAATGTTAATTCACTATCTCAAAGCAAAATCATTCTCACGGCATCATTAACACCACATGCAAGACAATCTTTTATCAACTCATCTCATAGATCACCAAATCTGCATGTTTTTGCTTTATTTCTTAAGTCAGTAATATATGCTGCAATAGTTTCACCAGGCTTTTGATTTACTGTGTAAAATTTGTAACTTTCCATTATACTATTCATTTGAGGGTTACACATTTCTCTAAATTTACATTTTGAGCACTTATCTCTTCCTGCGTTTCAGCCTGTATCACAATATGGTGGTTCTCCCCCTCCCCCTATGCATGGCAGGTGCATACACAAATAAACATTCCCATTCAATTGCCTCTGAGCCAGCTAAACTGAAGTATACATGTACTTGTACATGCATCTTTATCAGAAAATTCAGCCCTTATGAAAATATCATACTCTTGCTCAAACACTTGCCAGTTTTCAGCAATATTATTATCAAACACCAAAAGTTCAAGTCTGTGAAATCCCTCTTTCATAACAACAAATTTCTTGTAAACATAAGTATAGACCTGGTACCTGTAATTTTGCTCTCTGAAAATGCTTAACTTTAACACTCAAACACTCAGGACACTTCAATCACTTCAAAATGTCATAGTTACTGTGAAAAAAATCAGACAGATATTTTAGCCTTTTCAAACATTTTACACACTTCAGAGATTATTTCAAACACTTTAAATATAATGCCACTATCTCGGACATTTCGAACATTTCGGAAATTATTTTGAACACTTTGAATGCTATGCCACATTTTTAGTGACTAAAAATCATTTGAAACTAATTTAAGTAACTTCAAATAACTGCTGACCTGTTTGCAAGTTTACTACTGGATATTACTCCACTTCTAACTGCGCGCCTCATGATTTGCAAGCTGCTTCAAGTGGATCCCATTCTGACATCATAACACATGTCTCATGTATTCAAATGAGACACTTAGGCTGGGTATACATTCAAGTCATTTATTATGCATACACACATCAGGAATTGTAACTTGTTCATATACTTCTTACTTCATATCGTTACTGACTGACTTGTTACTTGTAACACACACATGTGTGCATCTCCATTCAAGGTTACATTCACACTGACTGACTACACAAAATGGCACTGATCTTGTATATGCTCAGTAACTTATATGCATGTGCTGTGTAGCTACGGTGGCTGACTAGGTTCAATATACACACTGATCTACATTAATCATTAGATCACTGTTTCAGAATGTTAACTTATGCGGTGTAGCCTTCCATGAATGTCATGTTTGGCAAGTCTACAAAAGCTTAAGTACCTTCTAACTGTGCTATAAACCTGACCTAAGATCTATGTATGAGACTGTGTGTTGGTACTAAGGGACATATGGGCATGAAAATGCTCAGAACTTTCTTTCCACCAATCCATAAAGCAGTACTCCATCAGAATTGCTGTCTGACAACAGTACAAACCATTCCAGCTAATTTTGCTAAGGGAAAGTAAATACCTTTTTGGATCCTTCTGACTTTTCTTGAATGTTTGCTATTGTTACTGATATTTCATGTCAGCTAAGAGAGGGAAATGCAACTGTAGTCACAAATCCCTTATAAGGACAGGCATACTAAGTGACTGTTTTGTCTAGGACTTAAGCATAATAATAGTGTACAACTTGTTAGTCTTTGTACACAAGGCCTTCCATGGCCATTTGTTTCCTTTTACCTATATCTAGAGAACAAATGTTTTCAGGCTCTAGTATGTGTTAGGATGAAATCCAAATCAACTTCCATGGATGCCCCTTGACAGCCAACAAAGAAAGAAAGAAAAAGAAAAGAAAAATTTTATTTTACTGGTTGTTGTTGTCTTTCGGCTTTTCCTGGTTAGGGGTCACCACAGCGGAACTCTGGTCCGCTAATGATTGGCAGTAGATTTTGACGAACGCCAAGGTGGCAGCTCGACGTTCAACCTTCAACGAAGGCACGCCCATTTACGCATGCTGGTATCATCTATAAATAATCAGAATTTTAATTGGGGTGATAAACAGGTTTCTGAATCTCAGAAAGGATATCCCAAAGCCCTCTGGTATTTCCCCGTCTGTGAGGCTTTGGAAGATACCTTTTTGACTGTATTTTTGGCTCCAGAATCTCAACCTCCTGCACCTGAGAAACCAGACATGTATAATAAAGTTCCTGATACCCATAAGCTTTTGTTCAATAACCCATTCTATGACCCAGCTGTGATCTCAGTAGAGTTATCTAAAGCTTCTAAACTTCTTTCTTCTTCTAAAGCCTTGCCAAATGACAAAAATAGAATATGAACAGGTATGGCTTACTATGCCATAAATTACCAAACACATATGATTAGATGCACGTTATCTATTTTGACAGTATGTTAGTATTAATGCCAAATTTAAATCTTCCTTGCAAATGTGATCAGTTCTGACACACAAGTGGTACGACATTCCCTCAAGTGTGGATATGATGCTGATAGGATACAAAATGAAAAACATGTTATAAACACATACAAGAGAAGTGCAGTACATAATGTATATAATGTCAGTCAGTTGAGGAGGGCAGCATAATATATGTGTGGGTGGATTACAACATCCTTATTAAGCAGATGACAAAAATAGAGTAGTCAACTCCTGAAATATGGAGCCCTGTGGCCTAGTACAAGGTGGATGATAAGATAATCACAAGCTCGTTTTATTCATATTTTGCAAGTAGTTGCTAATAGATTATGTGAACCACATACTTTAATAAGATTAGAGGTTTCGCATTGATTAAGTGCATACAATGTTTTTGTATTTTATAGTGTTTTTTTATAATTAACTCGTAGATATTCTGATACTTTTTTACTCAGCTGACTTTGACGGGTGAGCGGACATGCAATGAAATTTGTATGAATTATCTGACTGGTGGATGTCCTAATGGTTCTTTAATGACAATTTTTAAATGTTTCACTTTTTGTGGTCTAGTCTTTGATTAGACCACAGTACCAGTCTAAAATGTTTGGTACCTTAACTCGGAAAGCATTTAATAGGCACTTGCTGTTTTTACATGTTGTTTCTTTAAAGAAACCTGGAAGTGACGTTCTTGAATGACATCATTTTATTTTAAAAGTTTGAATTTTGGCGCTAATTTGTATAAACTCTGAAGAAGCTAGTGTATCACAGTAGCGAAAACGCTTGATTTGCTTTCTTAATAAACTTGCGTTTAGTGGATTTTCTCTGCCTTTGGTCTCCTGTCAGCTTGGATTACCTGTTGGTATTTACAGCGTCTTTTAAGATTAGAGGTTTGTAATGTAATACAACAGAACAATATTTTGAACAACTTTTATCATAGTTTACTCAGTCTCAGCTTCAAATGAACAACGTTGCTTTATCACTATAGTTATAGGAACTCTGTAGTTCAGTATTCACTGCTAATATGATGATAATGCTTTTCAGTGCCATACCTCAATGCATAAAAACAGTGCTGTATAGACATTTTTTTCCTAAAGGCACTAAGTACTTTCTTTGCTGGGTAACACTTTCATGTCTTTTTTTTTTTTCCATTTCAGACATTCCATTTAGAGCAGCTGGATAAGAAAAGTGCAAAAGCTCCCTCCCATAGCTGTTTGCAGAATGATATACATGAAAAGGTGAGAGTGAGTTTCAGGCCTTCACAAATGTTGATGTCAAAGATGAAAATATCATTATTTTTGTGTGTGTTCTATGCATTAGATGTTTTTAGTTTTGTTACGATTCAACAGACTATAGCATCCCTGTTTTAGTTTTCCACAAGTGAGTAGATCAGAAGAAGTACTGGCACAGGGCAATGGAATCTGATCAAGTCCCAGGACTGTCATGATAGTACATGCTGCAACAAAGCCAGTAATGGGCAAGCTGAAACAAATACAAGCAGTGTGATACAGAATCTGATCAGATCCCTGATAAGTATCAGCCTGTGCATAGCTGTTGCTATGACTGCTGTATGTACTTAGTAAAAACTTTCAACAACCTGATTTATGCATTGTTTCCTATTAAGTCTGTCTGCATCTGTGGGCTTTTTTTTCCTCAAAGACAAGCAATTACTTTGCCTGCCTGTTTATCTTTTAATTTAGGGATGTGTCTATTCACTTATTATAGCACAGGAGAATAAGGAGGTGAGATGACTTGCTAAATGTCCAAAATTTGGGGGTAAGGTGATGTGTGCATCTATTTTATGTATTCTGATCATCATCACAAATCATATTTGTGATACAAGTGAATCTAATTCTTGCTGCATTTTTTATTTCATTTGTTTATGGGGTAATAAAAGAGAACTGATTCATCCACAATAAGGCAAAGATAAAGGCAACATGTATGGAAAGTTCAGAGTAGCCAATTAATCATCGTGTTTCTGGGAAGGGAAAGGAAACTGGATTACCTAGAGAAAGCCAATGCATACATGGGAAGTCCACACAGACAGTGACAAATCAGGACTGAGCCCCAGACCTGTGAGGGGGATCTTAACCACTTATCCACTGTGCTTCTTTATTGCATTTTAGTAAACAGAGTTGTAGCTCCCTGTTTGTGAGAACAAGAAACACATTTTCAAATTTCACATAGGAGTTAACACAAACAGTGTGTAGAATTTAGGCCTTTGTTCACAGTGGAGGTAAAGTCCCTGCAATCCACCTGGAGGGGGGTTGCCCCTTTGCACTCACTTCTACTATTGTAATTACATTTACATTTTCATTACCTTGGGAAAGTAAAAATATTGTGCGGTTACCTTGTACAAACATTTTGTATTACACATTTGAAACATTGCTCACACAAAGATGGTCTGAAAATTAAAGTTAGTATATTAATTTGTAAAATAAGTTGCATAACAGATTCAAAGCACTCAGGTACAGTTAATGAAGACATAAAAATGTACAGTCAAGTATTCCTATTATTGAGTTGGAATGTGATTTGTAAAACTGGCATACATAAATACTTTATAACTGATGATATTCTGTAATGCTTCCTGATATCCAGTTCTGCAATTCCATTGCTGTTAATTTTTATAACAAGTAACAAAACACACCACTGTCCTTGCCCAGCTCATACTAATATTAATGCAGTTTTATATGCTTTCCTTTGGTTTTGCAGTTCCTTGCTAGAATGGAAATCCTATCACTGTCTAGTTAAAATAATGCAACAGAAGACAGATGGCTGATATGGTCCATATTTTCTCATAATACCCAACATGCTGTGTACATTGTACAGTGATCATTTGGTATTCAGATCCACAAAACAAAGTCGCAAGACATTTAAGCTGTTGAAGTTCTTGAGCGCACAGCAAGGCAAGGTTCTGCTCTGTCTGACTGCAGCATCCTCACTATCTGGGACATCCGTTTATTTTTGCCCATTCAATACCATTCAGGTGATTTCTTTGGCTTCCATGCACATTCCTTGTACTGTAAATGCAATGCTATTGAGTTGGCTCCAGATGAGAGATATCCTCTGGCACACCACCTATATCTTTATCAATACTGGTAGCAGTTATGAAGGGTTGCTTTCCATTTGTAAGATTTTTAGAATGACAAAGAGCAGTCCCATTCATTCTAACAGAAAGCTCTGAGTGCTGTGAGTGCTTTTAGAGATGTTTCTGTCTTCATTTTAGGTACAGCTCTCACAGACGAGTCTTGTTTATAACACTGATGTGACCTTCAAAGAGCTTGTGTCCCCCCTAAACTACATTCATTTTATAATCTTGTATCTAGATATCAAACTATTTTTGTTCACAGCTCTTCATCACAGAATATTTGTTTTATCTTATAGCAATATTATATATATCAAGAAGTCTGACTCCAAGATAGTTATCAGTGGGCAGACATACAAAGAACTTTGTAATAGCTTTGCTCTGCACCTTCCAGTTTGTGTTTATTTATATGGGTCTTTTAGATTTTGCAAAGACCACCTTCATCTTACCAGTGCAGCAAAGGTTATGTTTATAAGTGATTAAAAGGCATGCAGTCCAGGAGACCCTTGAGGAGCCTCACTCAATTTTCCAATTGTCCCAGAGCACTGTCTGTTTAAGTCACATTGTAGGGAGATGGAGACTGAGAGAATCAAACCCTGGACTGGGAGCAGCTTGTTACAGCTCATAGCCTTAATCCACTGCACTGCATCAACTGCCAGTGTGACTGCTTAAAACTCTGTTAGCAATGCTTCAAGTCAACTCCATTAGCATAAAAGGATAAACCCTTAACTTGACCCAGGCAATCCAAGTTAGACTAGTGACTCTTTTGGAGATGATTTGGGGAAAGCCGAAATTACAAGAAGGACCCTGCTCACCTCCACCAGGATATTGGTTTTGGTGGCATGCTTTGGGTACATGAGAGGCACAGGCACAAGGGTGATATTGCTGCTGTGATGGTATCTTACTCTGCAGCATAGAAGGATGAGTATTTGAAAGAAGCATCACATTGGAGTTGGGGACATTTTCCTCATGACATAATTGCATGGCCACTCTCTTAATGTAAAGCCCATCACATCAGTGTGAGATAGGGCTTAAAGAAAAATGGCCCCAGCCTCTACAAGAATGACACTGGGATCAGATGGCTTGTTATTTTCCTCAGCCAATTACAGAAACTAACTTGTTCCTGCAGTTTGGAGAGACAGGCTGATCTCTAGTTGAGGGACAATAAGCTGGACAGGGACAGCAGGTATCAAGGAGGACCAACTGATCATTAGCAGCAGGTAGTCGTCCAAGTAAGAAATGTATTTCTGTGTTGCCACCTAGGATATTTGATATATAGCTGCTTGCGTTTCCTTGTATGTATGAGTGGTCTGCAACTTTGCTTAAGGATAAACCAGATTCTATCACTGTATCCTCTTGGCTGCTTCATACATTGTAGCTTTTTTGCTTTGTTTTTATACTATTTTTTACATTAAAAAGTTAAAACTGTACTGTTTTTATGTTATCTGGCTTAGATGTGTAATTTAAGTTGTTAAGCACATTCTGAGTCATTTGGGGACTTCATGATACTTCTGTCACTGCCTCCTTTTGCAATTGGATCACCATGCCATTGCAATATTTTACTATTGTCTTTGCGAATTTCAGGCTCATTAATTTGTCAGTTTATTGAACTGTTGTTATTGAATGTTTTGGAGATCTATAACTGCATCAGTGGTCACTTTTTGAATTCTCTGAGGGCCATTTCCTGAGTTTGGATAAGTTTTGCAGATACATGCTTGTATGTGAAATTAGTGCCTTCAAAGACTGTCTTTATGAGTAGTTGATCTTGGTACTGTCTGCACGTCTCTCATCTATCCAGATGTTCGCAGAATGTCCAGATTTTTGTCTCATATTTTTGGCCTCCTCCTCATAAAATATGTGCTTTTCTGACAAATCATAGAGGATTGAAGTCACTACATGATGACACATATTTGTGTTTTAGGCTTTATATCTTAAAGAAAATGCATGCTAACACAACACCTTGTATTCTAGCAGCTTTCTAAGTTTGTAAGAGCAATATTTAAATTTGCCTCTGTTTTTGGGCCTTTGTCCCCATTATGTTTCAGTTTGTCCAGATTTCTTGTGCTAAGAGGTTGAAAGGTATGACTGGCTGATGCTTTAGGATTATTCTTTTTTATTGCTTTTATTTTCTTCTTGTTACCTGATAGCCATCTGCTTCCTCCCACACTGCCTTAGAGTCTGGAAGAGACGACAGTCCAGGCAGCTATCTGGAATTTTCTGCTTAATAACCCTCATTACCCCCATGTGTGATTTCCACATTTCCAGGCCTATTGAGCATGAATGGGTACAGCTGGAGGCTGTGCAAGGTCTTGGAAGAACAAGTCTGTAAGTGTTTGGAAATACAGAGTTTACCAAAAAATGTTAGCATTTCTTTGTAAAGGTCTACAGTGGTGAAGAATACAGGATGGGTTTAGAGAAGAAATAGGGTCATTACTGAGAAAGAACTGGCTTATACTAGTGGGAGAAATAATAGCAGAGGAAATGAGAAAGGTAGGCAGGCAGTTGAAAGAAGAGTGGAGAAGAAAGGATTGCTTCTTAATTGCAATAAAGTATTAAGAAGGGACATGACAAAATGATCTGTTGAAGGTTTATAATGAGGCTTTCCAAGGGGGATCTACTTATGTCAGTTTACCAAGCACTGATAGCTACACTGCTCAAGCAATTAGATGCCGGGTGAAGTGCCCTACAGCATTGCGAATGTGGACTTGAACAGCCTAACTAAGATACCTGAAGTGAAATTTGAGAGTAAATTACAGAATTGACTTTTGAGGCATAGCATTATTTCGCAGAAGTTATATTAGGGGTAAAACACTGGTCTGACTATTTCAAAAGACTGTAGTAAATCACGGTCAGGAGTTAGTTAGACAGTGTTATCTGATATTGTGATGCCTTTTTATGCAGAGTGGTGCATGGGTGTTTGAGGTCAGTGTTAGTGACCACAGGTATCATGTGGTTTTTAGTAGGTAGATTTGAATAACTGCTATGGACCATATCAAGGATAATGATAAATGCATGCCTCTCAGGGGGTTTAGAGTAAGCAGAGAGGTGAAACAGAGGTATTGACTCTTGTCACTGTAATTTATGTCAGTTATGAAGGTGCTGCCTAAAACAGAGAAGTGAAAACTGGGAGGTGGGGAATCTAGCCTCTAGCTTTCACCTCTTTACAAGTTAATATATACTTTTAACAGGTGGCTATCAAAGGCAATGAGGGTGGTGAAGTTTTTTGTGGTTTGGTGTAGTATTAGATTTATAAATGAATGAGGAACAGTAAGTGATGATTGAGAACAGAAGGGTTATGACTTTTATGGAAATGTGCCTGTTATGGGTGTTGGGGCCTCTTAAGTATTAGAGGCTGGAGGTGGACAAGAAGGTTGGAAATTAGTGAGGTTAACTTAGAGTCGGCTGGCAGAGGAGGTAGTAAATCTAAAAATGCGGAGAAAAATGTTGATGGGGCTGATGGGAAAGATGGAATTGATATGTAATTCTGGTGCTGGAATTGATAAAGCAGGAGGTGTTTCTCAAGGTGGTATATATAATGGTGTATATTCCAGTTGGGAGAAAAGACAGAATGGATAAGAGAAAGCATAAAGCATTCAAAACACAGAGTGGATAAGAGAAAGCATAAACCATTCTGGCTTATGATTAGAAAGGGTAGACCAAACATTTAAGGAGATACTGTTTGTCTTGTGGGAGGTAAGCAGTGGATTTTCTAGAAAAATATGGATTATTCCATGGATTATTCCATAAGTATTGTAATAGATGCAGATGCTGATGCTTGAGGACTGAGAGGGAGGAGGACATTTTGGAGAATATATGGAAGAAGTTAGACAGCAGGACAGTAGCAAGGGTGATTGTGAAGTGTTCAAATTTGTGGAGGAATGAGATATTTAACATAGTAGTGGAAGAATGAGTTTGGTAGGTGAGAAGATATAGGTAGTGATACATTTAGAGTCATTTGATGGAAAAGGAAGACAGGGTACTGATGCCATTTGGGGGAAATGTGTAACAGTTTTAGCTGGAGAATCAGGATTTTTTAAATTCCTTGCAGATCAGAGTATGTTAGGCCAATGGAAAGTAAGGCATGAAGGGCTGTGATAGTCAAGGAGTGGGTGAGGTGATTGAAGATGAGAAAAGGAAATAAATACAGGTGCATGAGACAAGCAAGGAGTGAAAGAAATGTTCCAGTTTTTATATAATGAAAAGCTACCATTTGTTGGGGGGTGGGGAGGCAAAAAAGAATACATGGAAAAATGTGAGGAGGAATATGAGGGTATCATAGAAGGTATGTGGAAGGCAGGTGCCTTACTGCAGCAATGCTGTTGGCCCAGAGGATTCAAGGAAGAAGTAGTTGAGCATGGATATTACTTAAGATGTGGGAAGGAAGTGGCAACATTTTTTCCAAGTGGTAAAGGAGTATAAAATAAGTGTGAAAGTTTTAGTGAGGATAAGGGACGAGATGTCAGAACAGATATACAAAGCATTGGCATTTGGGATGGAAAAAGGAGTAATGAGAAAAGTAGGTCATCGTAGAGAGTTTTTACTGACTTCGTGGGGGGTGAGCATATATGAGACTGAGAGGCACAAAAGAATGGGAATGGTTAGAAAGGTTTATAAGGTTTAGGGAGGCCTGGTCATTAATTTTCAACACAAGCATAGAGGGATGTTGGGTGGAGTTATGGTGGTAGGAATAATAGTAGTTAGAAAATTATCCAAAGTGTTTAAAATATATATTTTAAAAAGATGAAGGGCCTCTGATAGCTTTCGGAATTTATTTTTAAAGTCTGAAAAAAATCAGTAAAATGATTAAAAATTATTTCAGTTTTGAATGTAAAGATCGGGGTATGAATGTGACACAATAACTCTCCCAGCAGTAGTAGTTAGTGAAAGGTAGGAAAATATAGGCTGTAGATTTAGCATTTTACATAGTACGTATTGAAATAACAGCTCAGATTACTATTCTGTGTTATTTGGGATATAACATCCACAGACTTCAAACTGAAATTAGTCTTTTTCCAGCATCTACAACCCCTGTATCTTTGTTCTGAATTAACTGTAGGTCCACAGCAATATGAATGATACAGACAGGTTTTTATGGCTACAGCTGTTTTCTTCTGAATTGTAAATGCAAAATGCTTTGCCCTTTATTTTAGTCTATAAAACAAGATATTCCAGAGTCCACCATTACTGTTTAAGCAGAATATACAAATAAGGGAGCCTGCAGTATGTTTTGCAAGGGGGATACATATCTGTCTGTCTATCCAGCAGGTCCTATTTATATCACAGGCGAGGTTTAAGTCTTTAGAATGGTAATTCTGGTGCTGCTTGTTTTGTAGGTATGCAAGAGGTCCACCCAGGTGGGGTCTGACAATGACTTGTATATCAGGCATGGATCTTCCTCAACAGTCTGTAGGAGTCAGATTAAAGGGTAGGGCCTTGAGGCTGTTTGCATAGATCATGTTACTTAATGCCCTGTATTCTTTAAGTGATGAACCTTTGGGAAAATTCCAGTTGTTGGATGTGCCTTGTTAGGGACATAACAAAGGAGGCGTTGTACTCAATGATAGGTTTTATAAATGCTGAATACAGTGGAGCAATGACCTCTTTGGACCTAGAGGCCTTACCATTGTTTATAAATTGCACAACATACAGTGATTTCATCACTACTTTAGACATGTGATGGTCAGAGGCTAGATTGTGTTTATGTGTCTCCCCAAGTCCCTGACTATTGGGTCACCTCTTAGGGGTGTGTTGCCAATGCGATAGTTACCAGGGATGGATGACTTCCCAAAGGATACTATTATGCATTTATGGCATTTAATTTTGGTCCATGGCTCTGACACCAGTTATTTGTCTGTGTCAGCCCCTCCTGGAGAACATTTGTGTCAGTATGAGATTCAATGACAGCTCCTAATTTGCAATCGCCTGCAAATATAGTCAGCCAGGGGCCATTAACATTGGCCTTGACTTCAGAGAAGTAAATGCCAAAAAAGAGCAGTCCCAGGACCGATCCCTGAGAGATTCCACTTGTGACTCTCCTCTTTGTAGAGGTGTGCTCCCCAATTCTAACTTCCTGGGTCCTGTCTTTGAGCCAGCTGGCTATCCACTAGGTGATTTAAGGGTTTATACCTAACCTCTTCAGTTTGTCAGCAATGCCTGACTGGGGTATTATGGCAAATGCCTTGGCCAGGTCAAGATAGGCAGTGTGAACCATTTTGCCTTCATACATTGTTTTGGTGACCTTCGTAAAGAAGTCCACCAGGTTGAGTAGGCATGGCCTCCCCTTGATGAAACCAAATTGGGTTGGGCCCAGTAACTCGAGGTTTCCTATGTCATTTTTGATCATTTCTATGATAATTCTTTCCATGGCTTTGCTATGAGACTAGCAAGACTCATGGGTCTGTAGTTTCCGGGGTCTGTAGATGGCCCACCTTTGTGCAAAGGGTTGCTGCTCCTCATTCATTAGACATGGAACCTGTTTGGGGGGGGGTATAGTTAAATAGCAATTCCAGAGGACCTGATAGGTAAGGTTTCATGCTATTTAGAAGGCATCCTGGGAAATTGGCCTTAGAGAGAGCATTAAAGACCAGTTCCCTAGTGATAGTAAATAGTAAATAGTGCAGAGAGCACACCAACAGTGCTAGGTTATAATGCCTTCCACACATTTAGGCCAGCTACTTCACAGGCAGGAACTAAAGGTGGAGGTGTCTCTATTTACATCAAAGATAAATATACTTCAAGGCTGGTCAAACAGGACAATGCACTTGAGCTGTTCCATGTTCAAATCACCACAGGTAAAATCCAATGCCACTTCCTTGCAAGATATAGGTCCCCCTTAATGACCCATGAAACCCATACCATGTATTTAAACTTATTAGAAAGACTAACCATCCAACCCAATACCATATTCATGGGTGACTTTAATTACCCCACTATTAAATGGGAATCCTATATGACACCAAATGTACATGCACAGAGATTCCTGGATCATAAAGTCAATACACCAACCAGGGGTGCAACTATACTGGATCTGGTCCTCACTAATATGGAAGAGTGCTGCATACCCCCTATTGTATTGTCTTCCTTGGTAAGGTCAGGCCACAAAATAGTCTCCTTTGAAGTAAAAATAAAACCTGGACCTGCAGCTAAACCTGGAATATTCAGGAACTGTTCTAAACCTAACCTTCTGCTATTAAGTGAGAACCTGGCAAAATTTCAAGCTCCCATAAACCCTGAGAACACTGCTGCCTATGCAGAACTGTTCACAGAAACCCTGTACAAGCATGTTAATAGCTGCATCGAGGCAGCTGTACCCACCAGGAAGAAGTATAGAACTAATTCAAAAAACAAGCAACCCTGGTAGAATCACAAAATCAATAGGCTGTATAACAGGAGGAAGAAAATTATGGCAAAAATTAGAAGGTGCAGCACCCAGCAGGATAAAAACACTCTCATCAAACTAAACAAATAACTCAGAGGACAAATAATGTTTACCAAAGCCAAATTTGAGGTATGTTTGGCCTCCCAGGCCAAGGACAACTGCAAAGCATTCTTTAGCTATGCCCACAACCTCAAAGGCAATACACAATTGTATGCAGCACTCACTGTAAATGGAGCCACCTATACTGAGCTAGAAGACATAGCAAACCTCCTGGCTGATACATTCAGCTCCAACTTTACCCGTCTCTCCCTTCCCTCTGGAAATATTATCAAATATAACTCCCCCTGCTACCACTAGGGAACAGGTCCTTAATGTTCTCTCTAAGACCACTAACACGGCATCAATGGGCCCAGTCAATATCACAGGATGCCTTCTAAATAGCATGAAGCATAACCTATCAGGGCCTCTGTAATTACTATTTAACCTTAGCCTCCAATCAGGTTTTGTGCCTCGTGAATGGAGAAAGGCAACAGTCATCCCTCTGCACAAAGGTGGGCCATCTACAGACCCTAGAAACTAGAGTCCCATAAGTCTCACTAGTCTTATATGTAAAGCCATGGAAAAAATTATCATGGAGATGATCAACAGAGATATAGTAAACCTCCAGACACTGGACCCAACCCAGTATGGTTTCATCAAGGGCAGATGATGCCTAGTCAACCTGGTGGACTTCTTTGAGAAGGTCACCAAAGCAATGGATGAGGGCAAAATTGTTCACACTGCCTACCTTGACCTGGCCAAAGCATTTAACACAATACCCCACTCAGGCATTGTTGACAAACTCAAGAGGCTAGGTACAAACTCGTATGTCACCCAATGGATAGCCAAATAGTTCACAGACAGGACCCAGGAAGTTAGAATTGAAGAGTCCACCTCTACAAAGAGGCCATTCACAAGTGGAGTCAGTCCTTGGACCACTCCTTTTTGGCATTTACTTCTCAGAAGTCAAGGCCAATGTCAGTGGTCTCTGGCTGACTAAATTTGCAGATGGTTGCAAATTAGGAGCTGTCATTGAATCTCATACTGACAAAAATGTTCTCCTGGAGGGGTTGACACAGACAAACAACTGGTGTCACAGCCATGGACTAAAACTAAATGCCAAGAAATGCATAATAGTATCCTTTGGGAAGTCATCCATCCCTGGTAACTATCATATTTACAACATCCCCCTTAGAGTTGACCCAGTAGTCAGGGACTTAGGGACGCACATAGATAGTAATCTAGGCTTTGACCATCATTTGTCTACAGTGGTGAGAAAATCATTCTATACTGCAGAACTTATAAACAAAGGTATAGTATCTAAGTCCAGGGAAGTCATTGTTCCACTGTATTTGGCATTCATCAGAGCTATCATTGAGTACAATGCCCCCTTTGGTATGTACCTAACCAGGCATATCCAGCAATTGGAATGTCCACAGAGGTTTCTCACTAAAGGAATACAGGACGTGCATAAAATGTCCTATGCAAACTACCTCAAGGCCCTATCCTTGTATTCTCTCTCTTCTACAGGCTTTTGAGGGGAGATCTATGCCTGGCATACAGGGCATTATCAGACCCCCCCCCCCTCTGATGGATATCCACAAAACAAACAGCACCAGAATTACCCATTTTAAAAACTTAAACCTTGCCTGTGATATAAATAGGTCCTGCAGGGGAGATATGTATGTATCAGAGACTACCGCATCTATGGAAAAGGCTCCCCATCCATGTGATGCAGAGTTCCTCCCTAACCCAATTAAAGTACAA
This sequence comes from Protopterus annectens, assembly GCF_019279795.1. Taxonomy (NCBI): domain Eukaryota; kingdom Metazoa; phylum Chordata; order Ceratodontiformes; family Protopteridae; genus Protopterus; species Protopterus annectens. Next base: position 1,676,443,780 of record NC_056728.1, on the reverse strand, counting down.
CTTGGACAATTGGATGAGAAACCAGAAATTCATCCCTGGTTTGGCACTTATGTCTCTAATGGACACAGGTAACCTGTAAATGCTTCACCTCCCAAGCCCCTGCTTGCACTTATCAAGGGTATCAGAACTTGCCAGAGATTTCGGATGCATGGCTAGGCTTAAAAACGCCCTTGTGGTCGTTAGCCTAGTAAACACCTATGAACCTGTGAAAGAAGGTTGAGGGGAGGAGAGAGGGGTAAAGTCGTAGCTGAATTTTTCAGACAGTAGGCTTGTTATATCTTCTGGCTCAGTATAGTTGGCTCAAATAAAATCAGCTCTGCACACAATTGCGTATTGCCTTTGAGGTTGCGGACATAGCTAAAGGATTCCTTGTAGTTGTCATTGGCCTGGGAGACCAAATTTACCTCAAATTTGGCTTTGTAGAATTTATAGAGTGCTTTTATCATGTTGGGTGCTACACCTCCTAAATTTTGCCATGATTTTCTTCTTTCTCTTATATTGATGTTGTGATTCCACCAGGGGGGGCTTGTTTTTTGAGTTAGTTCTGTACTTTTTCATGGTGGGTACAGCTTCCTATATGCAGCTATAAACATGCTTGTATAGTGTTTCAACCAAGGTGAAACAGTAAACCAAACAACCAGCACTTATAGTCAAGCAGAAGTGCAAAAACTCAGCAGTTGGTAAGAGTACAAAATCTCTACAAATAATGCACACATATTAAAGCAACACTATTATATTTCCAGATAAAGTGCAATGCAACAATACAGAGTAATCATTTAGCTCTGGATGGATCTGTATACAGCTCAGCATTCAAATACACAGCACATAAAAGTACATAAAGTGCAAAAACTCTGCAAGTAGATCCCAGATTTATCAGTAGCACTTGCATATTCAAAATAAAGTGCAAACTGGCACTGAAAAGTATGTATATAGCAGTGGATTCATCCAGATTCAACATAAACCATCAGAAATCAATGACCTGTAGATCAGGTTTGTTTCACAAAAGACATCATAGCTCAAGTATTCTAATTAATTCATGTAAGTGCACACTAGTCCTGCAAAACCAGATTGTTTAATTAACTTACTAGTTACTTTCATCCACAGACACCTCCCATCCTCATGCAACAGTTACAGCCACTTTCTTGTGTACTTGTAATTGTGGTAAAAATAATATCTCTCAACCTCTTAAAGCAAGAATCAGTGCAAAGCCAAAAATAATGAGGGACAAAAGCCCAGAATCAGGTACCTAAAGAACACAAAGTCTGAAACGTGAATGTCATTATTTAGCTGGTGCAGTCCTCAATGATTTACAAAAAAAGACACTTTTGATGAGGAACAAATCTACAATGAGGCAAAATTAGTTGCATTAAGCAAACACAGAGACAGCTGACAACTATGTGATTTCAACTTTGTTTCATATAAACAGTAGCCATCCCACATATATTTCAACTTATTTCACACAAGTGCAAACAATCTGAACAGCCAAATGGTTAACTGAGCAAACCAAAAAAAGATGTTACTTTCATCTACAAATGGCCCTCACCCAGCAGTACAACCATTGCGTTTTGTACAACACATCTGCCTGTGATAAAAATAATACCTTTCATCCTCTTAGCAGAAGAATCAAAGACAAAAATAATGAGGGACAAGGGCCCCAAATTAGAAACAGATTTAAATATTGCTCTAATATGCTCAGGAAGTTGCTACAATAATAATAATCATACATAGAAAGCAGCATGTGTTTTTAGAGGATATGATATCTAAAACTCAAAAGTCTGTCATTATTTAATGTGCAGTCCTCCATGATTTGCCAGAAAACCACAAGCTTTTTGGAGAGCAGATGAAAATGAGGTAACATCAGTGACATTCTGCAAAATCAGAGAAATTTTTCACTTGGTTTTACACAAACAGTGCCCAAAGCTTATATCATACAAATGCACAGTAGTCCTGTAAAGCTAGACTATAAACTGAACACACAAAGCTTCTCTCACTCCCATTCTTTATGCTTCTTATATTTCTACTGTCGCTTTTAAATCCCCTTAACAAAAATGAAAAGAAGTACAGAGACTAATAAGACTTTAACAGTAAAAAAAAGTTTAAAAAATGTATGATTTTTTCATGTAACATACAATAGTGAATGATTGGGACACAGAGACCCAAGCTTGACATTTCAAGCAAGCAACCTGTCATACTCTAGTGGCTATGCAGATTAGTTCTTCCATTTAGGAGGGGGATATGCACTTGATGTTGATTCCTCCCACACCCCCACTGTTTACATGTGAGTTTCAACAGGGGTGAGTGGTAGATGAATAGGCTGTTCTTATTACTAAATACCGGTCAAAATTACATCCAAAGGTGTAAGAATTATGATTGTAAAAAACTGGATGCTATCATGGTTTCAGCCACCATTTTCTTCGCGCATTTGTCATGACACAGGCAGACACCAGCTTGTTCTAATGGCAAGTGGTTGTCCAGTACCCAGATGCCTGAGATGTAGGCATCTGTTTATTGGATGTTAGCTTCCCAGATGTCATTGGAAGTTCCTGATTTTGATTATGCCATATTTCTGTAGGAATATTGTAAACTGAGTACAGCAGGCTTCAGTAACATCATAGATCCCACTCATTTCTCTTCCGGTGTTGCTATGCAGAGGGAGACAAAAAGAATCTCACTTTTCTTCCCCCTCCATCCAGTTTAGATGAAAAGGAAGAGGGTGAGGCCTTAACTTATTCAGATCAGATTCCTCAGTCCCTTGACAGATTCTGAGAATAATGACATTCCTTCCTCAAGCTCCTCCTTCCAATAATGTTTCTTTGAGTGCGACATTAAACCTCAAGAAAGAACATTTAAATGGCTTTCTGAGCCCCCTCCCAATATAAAACTAATGAAGTCACTTGAACTTAAATTACTGGCACTCTCTTTTGTTGTTACTTTAAATCAGGATATTTTGAAATACCTTTCTTTTCTCAGCTATTTCCTCCACAGAATCCCAAAAAAAGTTACAGGATTCAGGAAGCAGAGATGATTTTTATATAAAACCCAGTAGATTTCCTAACTCTTAAAGATCTATCTACACATTCCCTAGCTCTTAAAGACCTACCTGCACATAACATGTTAGAGAACACAACGTTTGGGTATTCTCCCCAGTAGTAAGGAAAGTAGATCCCTGGACAGGTTTGAAAAGAGAGTATGACTATCAGCAACTTTAACAATCACTGCTGTCAACTATCAGGCTTGTATGGTACAGTATCATAGACAGATCATTAATTACATTGGTTTTACAGTTCAAGGTAATCAAAATACGTATGTTAAAAATAAGATGATAAAACATGCTTAGACTGTAGACAATGTTGGTTTGCATACAGTTAATTGTGACTATGACTCTGTGGTCAACAGTTTTAGGGAAGTTGTCTCAGCCCCAATTTTATGTAGAAACTATGTAGAAACTAAGCCCCTCACAGAAGAAATTATAGTTTAATAACTCATTTTGTACAGTCCTATCTCAGAAAAAAATTGCAATACAACTAGAGGAACTTAAGAAAAATGTAAAGAAAATGTTTCATTCCCTAATTCCAAAGTATATGCTGCAGCTTTGGCCTTGTATAGTGAAGAATAAATATGCTCTCCATTTATAGGAAAATGTATTTTCCTGCAGGATTTAAATACAATTATTTCTCTCCTTGTGGACAAAGTGTAACCCAATGAGTGCAAACTTACAAGGTTACAGCTCATCAGTTCTATAGTTCCCAACAGTTTTTCTGTGGGTAAATGTGACACTTGCAAATATTGTAAATATATCAATGATGGGATGCATGTAACAGTAACCCATTGCCAGAGGGTGATTGCCTATCCAAATCATATCAATTCTAACAGTAAGATGGTTATATATTTAGCATCTTGTATGACATGTCATGCATTTTCTAGAGGTGAAATGACTAGATGTCTTAAAGATCGGAATGGTAAACATGTGAAGGATATAAAAAATAAGAAGTCAATTAATGCACTTTACATCCACTCAGCTGAGTTTTCAAACTTCAACAGAATTTTATTTTTTGTGGTGGACAGGATTGTGTATATTGGGGGGAGTTGAGAGTTTGAGAGTTTATTGCACTACAAAGAACCCTTATGGCAATTAAGATTGAATGACATGTCAAAACCAGGACTAAATGAACAAGTATCTATTCATGGTTTCTTAAAATTATGTGCAGGTATAATTTAGATGGTATTTTATTTCAAATTTGAATTACATAATTTATTGCTCGGGGTTTTATAGTGAAGTAAGCATCTTTATTCCTTATTCTTTCTCTCTCTTTTTAAGTATGATGTATTTAGATGTATTCTTACCCAATAGTTTTAAATTAAAGCACTAAACATTGATCTGTATGATGATTAATTTCTCATTGGCTGCTGTTGTGATGTTGTGTGAATAGGAGGTTATTTAAATGAAGTTTAAATCTTTTCATGCAACTCTGATGAAGCCTTGTAGTGACAAGATGAAAGTGCTAAGTTTATTAAAGTTTTATTAAAGTTTTTATCTTTAATAGAATTTTGGTTGCATCTGTTTGGTCTGGATATTCTAGCTGTTTTATTTTATTGCCTTTACGTTAAGTGCTGCCAGTTGGTGGATGCCTTTGACATTAACCTTGACTTCTGAGAAGTAGATGCCAAACAGGATCAGGCCCAACACAATACCCTCGGGTACTCAGCTGGTGACTGGTCTTTTGGTGGAGGTGGTCTCACTGAATCTGACTTCTTGTGTACTATCTGTGAGCCAGCCAGCAATCCAGCAATTTATATAGGGATTTATCCAAATTCTGAGAGTTTAAAAATAATACCATAGTGGGATATTGTACTGAATGCCTTGGCCAAATCAAGATAGGTGGTATGTATCATTTTCCCTTCATCCACTTTGGTGACCCTCTTGAAGAAGTCTACCAAGTTGAGTATGCAAGACCTTCCCTTAATGAAGCCAAATTGGGATGGGTCCAGTGTCTTTAGTATGCCAGTGTCCTTGCTGATCATTTACTTGATAATTTTTTCCATGGCTATGCATATTAGACTTGTCAAAATGATGGGTCTGTAGTTCATGGGACCAGTTGATCGTCAAACATTATTAACAGGGATGATTATTGCAGTCCTCCAATCACCTGACACATAACCTGTTTTATGTCTGTAGTTGAAGAGTGTCTCAGATGGTCCTGCTAGGTCATGTTTTAGGCTATTCAGAAGGCAACTGGGTATATTGTTGGGGCCTATTGAAGCAATATTTTTGACCTTAGCCAGGACCTACTCCCTGTTGATAGTTGAGGGATGTGCTAAAAGGGATTTCTCAGGAGGTAGTGGAGGGGTACAGTTAGAGCTAAATTTATCCGGCAGTAGGTTTGCTGTGTCACCCTGGTTAGTGAAAGTTTTGCTATTTACAGCCATTTCTGCTCCCTGCTGAGTTTTGTCTTTAATGCTTCTGGCATAGCTGAAGATGGCCTTCTGATTGTCCTTACTTCACTGACTTCAGAGCATGTGTGATATTGGTTTTACAGGAGTCCCCTGAGTGGTGACTAGGCGTTAAGGCCAGATGTTAGATAGTGTTATGATTTGGTATTAGTGCTGTTTGATGTGCTAACTAGCTGCACTTAGCTTCATGCATAGCCATTTTATGTTACACATTAAAAGCTTAAATACTAGCTTTATAGGTAAAGTTTAGAAACAAAGTGTTTGCTAATATACAGGGCATTGATAACCTCTCCTCCACAGTGAGCAGTTCTGCACAAAAATGCCTAACTGATAGTACACAGAAAAAAACTGAAAACTAACTCCTGTGCCTCCTAGTCAGTAAATGACTACACTTTGAGCTCCCTGGAGTGCTTCCCAAATCAGAAAAAAACAAGTAAACACCTTCTGCCCTAAGATGGATGAAAATGTAGAAGAACAGCAAAAGTAGTTCTTTGGTGCAGATTAAAAACAGTCAAGTAATTCTCTAAAAAGTCCTCTGGCTGATGAAACATTTTCACTTTAAGCCTCCCTGTGGGTTTCCCAACTCAGACAGACCAGGTTACCTTTCTACTGCCACTAGAATTGCAGTCCCAGTTTTGTTAATGTAAAAGCACACTTTAGTTAGCTAAAAGTGAAAAGGTACCAACTAGGTACAACAAGTAATTGTCAATTTATACCCCCCTGCCATGTGTTTCCCAACTCAGGCAAACCAGACTATCTTTCTACTCCACTAGAATTGCAGTCCCAGTCTTCATAATGTAAAAACGCACTTCAGTTAGCTAAGAGTGAAAAGGTATCAGAAACAAATCAAACAACTAGCTACAAGTAATTATCACTTAAGCTTACCTGAAACAATTCTAACAGATAGTTACAAATAACTCCATGGTGTTGAAATTGAAAACAACCTCCTCTTTGACATCCATATTTCACAAACTATAAAAAGGTCCATAAAAAATGGGAACCCTATATAGGCATAAATATTTCCTCTCACATCAGGCACATGTCACTCTAGCCTAGACTCATCTGCTGTCCACCCTAACATATGCTGCACCAGTCTTCACCCCAAGTCAGAAAGCAAGATCTTGCCAAACTATAATCCTGCTATAACAAAATTGCCAGGTTTGCCTACAACTCCACTTTCAGAACCCACCACTGTGATTCTCTAAGAGGACTTAAATGGTTAGAATTTTCCCAGCTACTCAACTTCCACCAGTTAGTCATTGCCTATAACATAATTAATTATCCCGATAAAACTCCAGCACTAAGCCAGTTACTTTCCCTATACAGGCCAAAGCATCCTCTCTGCTCTACTGACAAATCCCTCCTCTGCATCTCTAAGCCCAATAACAATGTCGGGAAAGTCCTTTTCTCCAATTCTACAGCACTGGACTGGAACAACCTCCCCCCAATATAACTTGTGCCCCCACTAAAATCACACTTCATTAGCACTCTCAAATCCTACCTTACAAATAAATGGCTATGCCCATGTATTACATAAACTTCACAGCCTCAGTAAAACTTTCAGTTCCTTCTCACCATCGCTACTGTAAACCCTTACAGATAAGCATCTTATTGCTGACTACCCAATGCTTTTTTACCATGTAAAATTAACTATAGTATCCTGCTAGTATAAAAAATTATGTTTTTCTTTTCCACTTGTTGTTAAAAGTATTTCTGTTGTCTTGATAGTAGCGTTTGTAATAACTACTTGATTTCACTGCACAATGATAAATGTTTTGTACTAGTCTGTTGATTGTTATCTAAATGTGGAGCTTTTCTCCCCGGGCCTCCGCTGAAAATGAACATATATCCAGTCGGACTTTCCCCGTTAACAAATGTAAAATAAATAAAATAAATTACAAAGCAATTCAGAGGCAGATAAGCCAGCAATGAGAAACACAAATGCACATATTTTAAGGCAATTTCAAAATACACTAACAGTCTAAGAGGAGGGCCTTCCCATTTTCTTCTGTCAGTACCAAGTAAGACGAGCAGTAAAGATAAGACTGGGGGAGCTTCCAAGGCCAGAAATACAGTAGGAGCTGGCAGCTCAAAAGCCTACAAGTTTAAAAGCACACTAGAGAAAAAGGTGGATGGAAAAAAATTCAGAAGAAAGATAGTAAAAATGCAGTAAAATGAAATCCCTTTCTGAAATGATTTAAATACATAGGAAGAGCACAGAAACCATGTGAAAATATTATACAATAAAGTACTGTTTCTATAAAAATGACTTTATTTAATAGTTTTAACTTCAGATACAGAGCAAACACAACAGGGAACACACAAAGGTGATTTAAATGGTAACAATATAACAATAAGTACTGTTAGAAAAGTGACCAAAATGAAGAATTAGATGAGGAGTGCTGATAATCAACTTAAAAGCTCAGAGAAATAACAGTGGCTAATGTAAACCCCAAATCAATTTATAGGTGTACAAAACTGATTTAAATGTTAAGCAAGTGTGGTATTTCAAATGTAGATTAAATGTACTTCCCTGTATGCAAAACATAGTCCAAATGCTTAATCCAGTTAGGAGCTCAGAAACGTAACAATGGATGCTTGAAAAGTGACTAAAACAAGCAATTAGATGAGCAATGCTGATAACCTATTTAAAAGCTCAGAGAAATAGTGATGGATACTGTAAAATCCAAATCAAGTTATAGCTGTAGCTTAAGATTCAGAAGGGAGATAGTAAAACTCCAATAAAATGAGAGCCCACTCTGAAATGATTCAAGCGCCTAAGCAGTGCACAGAAACCACTTGAAAATAATATACTATAAACTACTGCAACTATAACAATGCCTTCAGTTATTAGCTTTAACGTCAGCCACAGAACAAACACAACAAGAAATGCGCAAAACTGATTTTGATGGTATAAGTGCAGTATATTAAATGTAGTTTAAATGTACTTCCATATTTGCAAAACATAGTCCAAATGTTTTGTTTTCAAGCTTCCATGCATCCACCAGTCCAAAGACTAAGATGGCTGACTGCTGGCGTAATGTAATTTTTTTTTGGGGGGGGGGTGGATTAATTACCACAATCTCTAGTTACACTTCAAACAACTAGCCAAAGCTGGATTTTTGTTTTAAGTTTGAAAAGTTACTGCTACATGAAATTAGATATTATGTGGTACAAATTGAGGGGAGAGAGGGGTAACATTAGAGCTAAATTTATCAACCAGTAAGTTCCCTATATCTTCAGCCTCAGTGTAGGTGACATCATTCACAATCAGCTCAGCACATTGCTACTTTGTGCTTCTGTGATTAAGAACATAACTTAAAAAGGCCTTGTGATTGTTGTTGGCTTCATTAGCCATTTTGGCCTCAAACTATGATTTTGTAGATTTAATTAAACTCCTAAGTTGATTGTTTATTTCAGTGATGAGGACTCTGTTATTCTTGGAATTACTCTTCCTGCTTTTGGTTAAATTTCACTTCCTTTTATTGTAAAGCTTGTTGACATTATGGTTGTACCACATGTTCATACATGCCTTATTAAGGTGAAAAGAAGAGTTTTATCATTATTAATCTTTAAACCTAAATGCCTAAATCCATAAGATTTCTAAGATTCAAGGAACAGACTAGTCAGGATTCCTTATGGAAATGACCCCATCATCCGCAAACCAGGATGATAAAATTGGTATATGAAATTTGCTTTGAATACATAATACATACCTTCCATTCCAAATAATAACAGTGGAGAGAGGGGACAGTCTTGGCTCATGCCCTTAGAAAGGCTATTATTATGGATTACTGCCATAGGTGAATGATACAGAAGCTGTATCTTTCTGATAAATTATACTGGGAAATTGTAACTAGATAATGTTTTCCATAAACATCCATATTCAACTGAATCAAATGGATTTTTAAAGATTAATAGGAGGCTGGCTCTTAGCTCCATTAAAATCACTCTCCTGTTGCAAGTGAAACCAAAGTTTTAACCAGGTCTGGGCCATCAAACCAGCCTTTAATGAATCTTGTTGACTGTATTTAATCAAATGAGGATGATGTTTTTCCTAATCTAGAAGCTAAAATTGTAGCATAAATTTTACTCTACAAAGACAGTTAATAAAAAGTCCCATAAATGGTCAGATCTGTGACATCTTTTCCTCGTTTTGATAGTAACATCGCCCTGACATTATCGGTAGGGTCTGGAAATTCCTTTGACTCTTCTGCCTTCTTATACAGTTTTAACAAAAGTGGAGCAACTTGGCATTTGTATCTTTTATAAAATTCTGAAGTCAAGCCACTTGGCCCAGGTGCCTTCCAAGAGTGGAGAGTCTATAGCAGTGACACTTACCAATAATGAGGGTTACATAATAACCTCCTTATCTAAATCTGCAACCTTAGGGAGATCACAACAGGATAAGAACCTGTTTTCTACATATCAGCTGTCAAACTAGATTGCAATACCTTCTTTAATCTTAAAACCAAAATATAGTTAATTTCAATGAAATTATAAGTAAGACAGCCATCTACCCTGCACAAACTTCCAAAAGATATTTCCCTACACCATTATACAATCCTCCTTGCCTTTGGCCCAATATCCTTTCCCATTTTTCATGCAACCCTATGGACTATAATACACAATATTCCTGTTTTAATTGTTAAATATTGCCCTTTAAAACATTGTTCACACAACCTTTCTTTTTTAGAGTGTTCCTTCATTGTCTATTCTGTTTTCTAATACTTTTAACAGTAGCCTATCTAGTTATCTTCTTTATTGCTGATATAAAGTCATGAACATTTTAACATGGCTTTTAAAGTTTTCCCAGCTCTCTCTCCATACTGAATTGTCGGGTCTATATTAAATCACTGAACACTTAAAAAAGTGAACGGTGATTAATCGACCCTATGTAAGCGAAAGCTTACAATGTCGAAGTGTCAGAACAGCGATTTTTTCCAAGGGAAAAAAATTGCTGTTCCAACAAAAAATAAATAAATAAATAAAACTGAATTTCAAACAGTACATTACCCCTCTACTAAAATATACCAACTCCGAGATCACACTACAGTGCCGAAAACGGAAACGTACCGAAGCGGCCAAGCAAAATCTTTCCCAGGGAAAGAATTCACTTAACAGCGCTTCAATATTTTGCGTTTTCAGCCTTTTCAGACCAAGACGCATTTGAAAGAATGCGTCTTCGATCTTCTAATATAGACCCAAATTGTCATCTTACTTTTTTCCCAATAATCAGTTATCCATGTCTACAGGATAATAGTTTTATTTGTGTCTTCAAGAAACAAAAGATCAAGTCACCAAAAAGATTTATGTTTAAATGAACCAAAGCCAGAAATCTCAAGGAAAACCAAAGACTGATCAAATAATACACCAGGACAGTTTTGAGTCTGTATTTTATTTCCACCCAGGGTCCCTACTGAGCTCCGACAAAAGTATAGTCTCCCTCAGTTGGGTTGATTAGATGCCAAATATCATTCAAGTCTAATTTTAAAATATAATATTTCATACTACTACAAACCTTTGGTAGCCTAATTCTACCCCATGGAAGCCTATCCAAAAATGGATCAATAACTACATTAAAATCTCTCTCAACTATCACAAGAGTAAAAATCTTATAAGACTTAAAATAGATGGCAAGAAATCAGTTATGTGATGGTCAATATCCACATTAGCACCATAATAATTTTCTAGAAAAGAGAGTATTTTTGAGTTTCGACTTTTAAAATTAGCCACCTACTTAACCTGTCTTTGAGCTTGGTCTCTAAGGAACAGCTTTGTTGATTATGGACTAAAATTACAACCTCCTTTTTGGAAGACTTACAGTCATTAGCTTTCTCCCATCCAAGTCACAAACTCTGTATTCCTTAAACATTAGTGTTTCCTGAAGAAAAACAACCTGCATTAAATCCTTTCAATCTATCTAGACTTTTTTTTCCTTTTATAGAACATTCCCATACCCCTAACATTCCAGTGGGCTTATAACATTTACACAAAATGTTCAAAAGTCAAAGTGCACATGATCAAACCCATATGGTCGATTGTGTGTATTTCAGAAAAGAAAGCAAAACATGTTTTTCTTTTTTGCGGGGAAGCAAGGCCTTTACACCCTTCCCATATGCCTTCCTATATATATGTGTGTGTAGATGCACAACAGTGGAGAAAGGACAAATTTCTCAATAGCCGCTGTTCTGCAATCTTGCTCAGGCAAAGCTGCTAGTGAAATCAGATAATTTTTGGTTAGTTGTATCATTTTTTTTCCATTGGCGTAATGGTTAAGATGTTTACCTTGCAAACACAAAGGACAGGTTTTGATTCTCACATGGGGTAAATTGGCTAGGCTTAAAAATGGCCCACAAGGGCAGTTAGCCAAGTACTAATCTATGAACCTATGAACATACTTCATGACAGCTTTGTAACCTGTGGGGGTGCTCCCCTCCCCCCATAAAAAGATGCTTCTTGCTTTTTTTTTTTCATTTTCAAAGTACAAATGATCAACCATTTGTATTCGGCCATGTGTACTTCAACTTCTCTGACATTTCATGTAAATGTCAGACAACCCATTCCAGGAAATAAAAACTGTTGTATCCAAATGCAATTTGTTATCTTTATTTTTCATGCCATCTTCTGATCTTTGTTTAGTATGGAGTGCCTTTGTTGCTGAACCCCGCCTTCTGTCAGACACAATGTTATAACAGCAGTAAAATATATTTAGAAATAGGAAACACAAATACAAAGTCTGCTCAGCTGTGTAACTGTCTAAAGACAAAAGCAAAGAGTTATACTGTATACAAGATCAATTGTCCAATATTCAACTAAGAAAAGTAACAAAGGACAATTAGTAGGAGTTCCCAGGTAAAAAGTTGAGTTAGATTACATTGTGACTTTAGTGGAAATAAAATTCCCTTCTGGCACAGAGGCAAGAATGAATAGCAGAAAAACATGCTCTCTGCCAAGCATAATAGCTATGTCTACCCTTTACAGCCTACAAAAGTTAAATGCTTTCATACCATTGCCAGACACAAATTGTATTCATTCTAAACAGGTAAAATTAAAGTTCAGTTGGTTGTCACAAAATAAATATAATGAGGCATTGGTTCTTAAAAATAATGGTAAACGTAATTACTTATCTGAAAGTCCTGCTTCTCAAAAACATAATTATTTGCAATACTTCTCAGAGGATGAAGTTGTAGTTCTACTGTAGAGGAATTGTCTTGTTCATTTTGAGAGATTTCAACCAGTGGTGAGTAAGGACTAGAAAAATCATTGTCCATTTCAGTTTGTACCTGTCCAAAAGGGTCATGCTGATTGCACAGATTAATATCAGTCTTCTGAATATTTTCCTGATTTTGTAAAGGTGGTAAATAAAACACAAATCCTAAGGGATTTTCCCTAGTACCACAATCTTTCTTTCTGATCTGGGATCTAATTGGAGAGGAAAGTAACATTCTTTCCTTCTTTTTTGTTCTGTGTATAAACCACATGTTTATAACTGGGTCTAGGAGATAGCTTCCCAGTATGAAAATAGCAGTCTACCTTAATTTCCTTGTTATTTGAGAAAAAAAATAAGATACCTTAAACTTAGAATTATATGCAAGAACTGAAGAAATAAACTCAAGCAGTCTTAGTCACAGGAATAACTCATCACCGGAAAGTAGATCTGATGAAGTCTAACTGATAGACAAAAGCACTTATCATAAATAAAATTTGAGTTATTCCAGTGACTAAGTCTGCTCAACTTTATTTCTTCAGTACTTTTACAGAAGAAGAGTTAATTTCTGAAGTATTGGACTGTTTATTACTGTTGCTTATAATTCTAAGAGTTTTGTTTTTTCATTTTTCTCAAATAAAGAAATTACACTCTGCTATTTTATTGCTGGTACTGCTTTTAATGATAATGTTTTTAGGAGATACATTTCTTATTATGGTCAATTTTTGGATGATATCTTTATGATTTGGACTGGATCTGTTGGTCTTATGGATGATTTTATTAGGTATTTACATAACACTACCTCATTTCTCAAATTTGGTGTGAAGTATTCTAATGTCTCTATTGAATTTTTAGATGTACGTATTAATAGGACTATTGATGGAATTGTATCTACAAATTTATATAAAAAAACTTGAAAGAAAAATGTTCTACATCGAAATAGTATGCACCCCAGACACATTCACAAGAATGTCCTTAAAAATCATTATCTTAGGGCAGCAAGACTCAGTGATAATAACACTATGTTGCATACATTTAAAGATATGAAAGTAGACTTTATGCATAGGGGCTATTCTGAAAATGAGATCAGTTATACTATTCATGATGTTTTGTTGTGTAGAAATGTTTTTACAAATCCCTATTTTTCAAATTTGACTGCTTATAATACAGCTGGACAAACTAATGCTGTTAATAATAAATTTAGAATAAATGTGACATATTCTAATAATGTGAATTCTATGTGTGATGTTATTAAGAAAAAATTGTCAATCCTGATGATGGATAACAAACACAGAGAACTTTTGGGTAATAGACATAATTTTTGTTTTAAGAATGGAATGTCTTTGAAAATAATGTTATGTTATAATTTTGATGGACCAGCATGTCCTAAATCTGTTAGACTTGCCACTTTTGCTTGTAGAACTTGTAGTATATGTAGTCTTGTTTAGAGTACTCCAGTGTTCACTCATTCTTCTACTAATCATAATTATAAGTTTAATTTCTATGCTGATTGTTGTAGTACTGACTTGATATATTTAGCATCCTGTAAACGTTTTTATATTGGGAAGACTAATTGTACACTTAGAGATTGTATTAGTGAACATCTGTATGATATAAGAAAAAGGAATATTGAAAAAGGCTTTAGCTAGACATGTTCAGACATTAGGTAATTATTCATTTGTATTTCTAATATTGCAATTGTTTCATGTGAGTAGTAGGTGTGGAAATATTAGGAATCACACTGAATGTATTGAATTAAACTGGATTCTTGTGCAGGCTGATAAAGGTCTAGGTTTAAAAAAGCTGTTCCTTTAAAACCCGTTTTAAAGTCACATGCACTTGCTCATTAACTTACTATTTAAATTACTGTATCTTTGTTTGATGGGCTGATGAAGCACCATTGAAGTCATGAAAGCTCTTACAGTTTTTGATTTTATTCTAATAAATGTGTTTATGTCTAGCCATGTTAGCTGTTATTTGTTATTTTCTTGCACTGAAGTCAGAAAAATAAAGACAGACATTTGAGTTTCAGACTTCATACCCTTCAGAAAATGCATGCCAATGCAAAACCTGTTAAACTATCAACTAAGTTTATAAGAGCAGGATTTAAAAAGTGTCCCTATTTTCGGGACTTTATCCTCCCATTATTTATGGCTCTGTCCAGATTTCTTGCTCTAAAAGGTTGAGAGATATGGCTTCAGTACTACTTTTAAGTATTCGTATTTCCTCCAGTATTGGCAGAGGACCATCCGCCATCTTCTGGTCTGTTCGTGTGTTAATCTTGAACATGACCCACGTCTAAGAAAAAGAATCAGTACTGCCAAGGATCTCACTGAAAAATGCTGTCTTCATAAAACAGCCAAGAATAATAGAAAAAAAACACAATATGTATAAAAAAAGAAAATGATAAAATAAGGAGCTAAGTCTACAAGGGTATGGCAGGAAACAAAATTAGCAGCTTGGCATTGCCTATATCCCACCCCTTAATGTATTATGTTTTTATCTATAATAATGTTGGCGATCTTAACAAACTTTAAAGGTTACTTTAATTTTTTCATTATAAAAGAACATTTATGTCCTTTTCTTAAAAAAAAAATCTCCACTGGTGCTGTCCAAGAGGCAACTACACTTCAAACACAAAGGCTTGTCCACTACTAAATCTCAAAATACCACTGGAGATGCCTTGTATTTGAACTTTGTATCCAAACTCTGGAACTGTGCTTCAGTAACAGTCATACCACTGAAAAACTTAAGACACCTTCAAATCACAACTGAAATTACATATTAAAGACTCATGCCTTTAGTCTTGCTCTCCTGCTCTTGGATAACCATACAAACACATAAGCAACTAGTATTATTTGCAAGGCTGTAAAATTAATTATATCTGAAATAATAAACAATGATATAGGTGACCTTATTCCCTGTATTTACACCAGTCATGCCTGTTCAACTTTGCTGAGCTCTATAAAAATGTAACTGAAGACATGGATAATAGTGCAGGCAGTCCAAACTGATATCTGGATTATGCAAAGGCCTTTGACAATACTCCTGATGCTTGGACTATTGACAAACTCTCCCAACTCAACATTAACTCTTGCACAGTTTTCTAGATTGCTAATTGACTGTCTAACAAAACCCATACAGTTAAGGTCAGGAGTATTTGCTCTAGAAAGAATAATATCACTACTGGTGACCCACAGGGCTTTATCCTAGGCCCCCTCCTCTTTGGCACATATGTCTGTGACATAAAAGCCAGTATCAAGGGACTATGGCTGCTGACAACATACTGAGCAGTTATCAATCCCATTTTGGTACTCAGATTCTCCAGCAAGAATTTGACCAAACAAATACTTTGTGTATTAATCATAGAATTACCCTCAAAATCAAGAAATGCAGCATAATTTCCTTTAGCAATCTTTACAGCATTACTGATTGTCAGATAGATAACATTAAACATTCTTCATGCTTAAGGAAAAGATTTTGTTAAACTGTACCTAAGAAAGTATGTGCTTTTCCACCATTTGAAAATTATGACTTTGATGGCTTTAATAGAGGCAGTGCTGTCCAATAACTTTTTCTATTTTAATAACAGAATTTTCCAGCAGATTAAAGGAGTTGTGATGGGGTCTAAAATGGCTCCTTCATATGCTAACCTTGTGCTGGCTACATGGGAAGTGGAAACATTGGTGCATTTACCAGGCTTTGAATATACCCGCCTTTATCACCATTTTATTGATGACATTTTATTGCATGGGTGGGTAGTATCTCTCAACTAGAAAGTTTTCTACAAGTCATGTCACAGAGAATTTCTTTCCTAGATTTTGTAAAGTCTGGTTGTGGGTCAAGTGCGTCTTTTCTTGATACGTCTATATCTATTGATTTT
This sequence comes from Protopterus annectens, assembly GCF_019279795.1. Classification (NCBI taxonomy): domain Eukaryota; kingdom Metazoa; phylum Chordata; order Ceratodontiformes; family Protopteridae; genus Protopterus; species Protopterus annectens. The sequence continues at coordinate 1,676,427,236 of NC_056728.1, read as the reverse complement.
ACTAATAAATGCTTGGTTTCTAATATCTATCGGAAAGACACTTACAGAAATAACTACTTGGATTTTAATAGCCAGCACCCATTTTATATGAAGCGTAATGTCATCGGGGCCAGTTTATCAGATTGTCTAGACTTGTTAGTGATGATCTGAAATTTAAAACAGAATCTGATAGGTTATGTGAACTGTTTTTGCAAAAGAATTATCCTAGGAATTTAATTCAGAGAATTGCTAGTGAAATATCTGCTGACAGGTACAATAAATTCCAACCTATACTTAGATTTGGCTTCACTCCTAAAACGGACAGCTCCTCTTCTGTTAATGATAGAACTTTGAGTTTCCCACTTCCTATAAGCTGTGATATCCGGTCTATTAGAAACATCATTATGAATAACTGGAACATAGTAAGAAGTTCGGATGCTCTAACTGACATTTTGTGCAACACACCTTTGTTTTCATATAAAAGAACAAGGACTTGAAAAAGCAAGTTTGAAAACAAGGATTCAGACTTTTTACTTGGAAAGGTTAAAAATGACATGGACCCTGCAGGCATGTTTACATGTGGTAAACTTGTTTGTTGCCAGTATATATACACAGGTAACCAGTACTCTTTTCAGCATATTAATTTCACAGTGAAGTTCATTAACCATTTTGACTGTACTTCATCTAATGTTGTCTGTGCAGCTATTTGTGAGTCATGTCAACAGTTTTACATTGGAAAAACATGCAGGAAGCTGTCTGATCATATTAAGTAACACTGTGGAGTAATCAGGGCCAATGCTCATTACATTGCTTTGGCTGGACATAAACATGTTTGTGCTTCGTTTACTAAATTCCAATTTTTGGTATTAGAACAGGTGGATTTATGTTTTACTGACTATGACACGCTCCTTGAGCTGAAGGAATTATGCTGGTAGTTGTTGTTGGGGGTGAAATCTGCTCCTGGACTGAATGACAGTGTGAATTTGAAATGTGCTCTGAGATGGATTACTTAATTTGTGGTTATTGTTTACTTTACCCAGTTTCATGTTTATTCATTAGTATGTAAATACAATGGGAAAATGTTTTCATTAGTATGTAAATACAGTGGTAAGAATGTTTTTCATTAGCATGTAAATACAGTGGGAAGAATGTTTTTCATTAGTATGTAAATACAGTGGGAAGAATGTTTTTCATTAGTATGTAAATACAGTGGGAAGAATGTTTTTATTTGGTGGAAACTACTTGTATTGTACAGTTGTTGATTACTTAAACTCTGGTTTTGGCTTGATTCTCATTTCTGAAGAAGTTCTTATATATTTAAGAATAATGAAAGCGCACTCAAAAATCTGTTCCAGTGTGTAGTCTTTTATTCATTTAGAGTTTCTTAGAAGTTTTTGTTGTTATTCTTAAATCTGACATGGTCATCAGGACTTGGGCATATGTTGGTAAAAGACCGTCTTTTGACCACAGTGTCTGTGGTAGTCAGAAAATATGTCTGCCTTGCACAACTTATTCTTGTGGTCTCTCCTCAAGATTGAAGAAGTATAGAAGTTATTCATCTGTTATTAAGGCCGTCATCAAATATAATGCACCCTCAATCATGTACCCTGCTATGCACCTAAACCATTTTGAGAGGTCTCAATGCTTCATCACAGAAAGAATTCTGATCTCAGTACCCGTTATTACTCTGATATACTAAAAGCCCTGTCCCTTTACACATTCTCACAGAGACACCTGAGGAGTGATCTCAGTTTAGCATTCCATGCTATGAATGACCCATCACTCTTTTAACTCCTCTACCTAAAATCAATCAATGGTAAAAGAAATATATGTTCTAAAAACCTAAAAATATACTAACACTTCAACAACACCAAGTAGTGTGACAGGTAATTATCCCAACTTATCCCCCATTTCTGGAACAGGCTGCCCTTACATATCATGTCAAGAACTTTGTTAGCAACTTAATTTGGATAACCAGATGAGTGATAACAAATTTTAACAGAGAATAAGTGAAGAAATTCTGTTTAATGGAAACATTGTAAGTCGAAAGAAGTGTTGAAGTTATTCATACCTTATTAAGCCACCAGTATTGGGCATTAGCTGAGTTGCCCGAGGATCTACCTTTGGCCATAATATAAGTAAGAAACTATGAACCTATAAATAACCATTCTTCCACACCTACTTTCTTGTAATACCAGCAATGATTGATAGTGTATATTATCAGGTAAACTTGCTGATATAGCTTCATTCCAAATAGCCATTTAATCTGCACTCCACCTCTCTGCTCTACCTCTACCTATCCCTTACATTTCTGTTTCTCATTTATTTAAATACACTTCTTTTTTTCATCCAGTTTTCATGCTCTTTATCCTTTCTCACCCTTGTGTACTATCCTTATGGAAGAAAACACATTTCTAGCTATTCTACCTTAACCATTTCATATCTTTGCATCTTTTTTGATTTCATTCTAATGAATTCCATTTCATTCTGACTTCTATCAAATGCATTTCTGGTAATATCTAATTTATGTGGATTTCTCCCTTCTCCTAAATGTATATTTTTCTTTTCCTTATAATATACTGACTGTTTTAAGACTGTTCTATGGACAGGATATTTTGTATGGTAGTGGATGACTATTCAAACTGCTCTCTAGTTGTCTACACAAAATCATCTACTAAAGAGAGTATAGGTGCAGTTTTAAGGGCGATATTCATGAAAAAATGGGTTACGGAAAAAATTATGAGCAGTAAGGTGTTATAGCTAATATGTTATTAAATTACAGTAGTCAAGAAAGGGAATGGTGTAAACATTTTGTTCAGCACCCCACCATTAAGAGACAAACAAAATTTGTTAACTGTATGTACACTTGTTCAAGGAATCTTTTAAGGCATAGCTTATTCTTATAAGGCACACTTACTTTAACAATATTGCTGATTGAAACATGAATCCTCTTAAATCACTATTACTAATAGGTGTACACTGAGCTGGAACAGAAATGTATAAAGACTTTTAAAGTGGCAGTAAAAGTTTTGAGCCCATATGAAATGTTACTACAAGACAAATGAGAAAATGTTTTGAATGTTTTGTCCATTTACAGAAACAGCATGTATGCTACCACAGACAAGGCATCTGCCATACTACTTCTGAGAAAAATTCCGAGATTATGAATTATTTATTGAAACGTAATGCTTGTAGGTATGTAAAGACAAGCAGTTTTGAAGTATGTGGAACAGATCCCTTAAGAAGTTTAGATAAAGACCAGTGCGTTTTGGTAAAAGGCTAGCAATATAACTAATCACAACCTAGGTGCATTGTTACAAGAAATGAACCCTTAATGTATTTGGCAGACACTGACAAAGGAATCTTTTAAGATGTGTACCGTATTTGTCATACTCTCCAGCCGAGCAACCTTTAGCCAGTAACCAGGCAGATGTTGGCTAAGCTGCTGATCATTAAAATTCATCTACCTGTTGCTAATTAAGTCACATGTTTATTAATCATAACAGGCAGATAAAGTCCTGTGTAGTGGACAAAAGTACTTAATAGTGTTTTTTGTAATAATAAAAGTGTGTTTGTTACTTACCTCCACTGATCTTAGTGCCATGTATATGCATTGCAAAACAAGTATTAATATTACTACTAGTGTCACTGAGATACCAAAGCTCAGTGAAGAACATAGCTAACCTGGATTATTCCAATGCATAACAACATTCAGTAAGGCTTCCACAGTGCCATCACCTATGGCCAGTTCTTTATTCTTGTTGGCGTCAGTATTTAATTAAGACATTTAAACTAAAGAAATAATTTCCACATTCTTGGAACAACAAGAAGGATCTGTGTTGACAATTCTCAAAGAACAACATAAGTCTAAATTCAGGGTTATTGTATATTAACCTTCAATATTACCTTCCTAGATTCATAGCTCAAGAAAGAGAAAAAACAGGAGTTATTTCCTCATCCTTACAGAATAAAGAACATTTATGTTTTACGGCAATATTCTCCAGAGTAAATTAATTCAGATCATGATGACGTTCCTTCCTTGTTTTCTGGCTGTCCACCAAAGATGTCACATTTAGTGGGACAGTAAACAAAACAGGAGATATGGTAATCTGGCCTACCACTGACATTTCTTCTTTGAAAAGAAGGTACATCATGATACTAAAGTAACCAGAATCTATAGACAGAGTCCTCCTATATCTAACAAATTTCAAGACTTTTTAAAACAATATTGCTTAGAGCAGAGAAACAGGGTCTATGCCAATTAAATGAACACCTGAAATGTCGAACGTGAAATGGTCGAGACCATATGTTCGACATTTCAGGTGTTCGAAGGCTGACTTTTAACTGTGCCGTACGGTGCAGAATGGGACAATTTCCCTTTTCTGCATTGAACTGCGGTCTCGTAGTTGGCATATTAAAGTAGGGAGGATGTGGGGCCCCCCTGCTCGCACTGTTAGTGTATGTTTTTCTTTTTTTTTTTATTAGATATTTGAACTTTCAAATGTCGACCATATGGTCTCAAACATATGGTATTCAACATTTTGGATGTTCGAATATTTGACATCGACCCAAGAAACAAGCACCAGCTGGTAAGCATGCAGCTTTCCTGTTTAAATACATCAAGGGTAAGTCAGCTTCATGCATTTATATTTTGTATGCTTTTTGCATTCCTGCCAGCCAGCCATGAGCATCTCTCCCACATGTCTTCAGCCCATTCATTTGGCAGATAGTGGAAATCTTCCTCTGGCCAGGAAGAAAATCAGCTAGAAGGAACCATCATCAATGCAGTCATGGAGGTAGTATGTGCATTGGTGTGCCTCTGACAATCTGGCATGCTCCTAGGATGAGGCATGCCCTGACCTGATTGTCCTAAAAGTCTGGCTTCACACATCTTAGACTAGGAATATCCATGTTTAAGAACAGACCTTAACTGTCCCTGGAAGGAGAACTACCCAGAAATATGGTAAAATCAGAGGCATTTCTGATAGACCAAAACCCTCTTCTGGGGATAACGTATGTGCCCATGTCATTACTAGGGCATGTGCTTAACAGGTTGCCATCACTTACTTAACAGAGCCAAGCTCATGTCCCTTAACATTGCTGCTTGCCACACAAGCATCCTTCAGTAGAATGCTAGCATTGCAGTGATCAGACTGTCTCCATTTTTAGGATGAGAGAACTGGAATCAGTGACTCATTCCCACCCTTCCCTGATCACTCATCTAGTGCTTAGACCACTAACTGAACCCAGGTCATCTGGGCTGCAGTTAGGGTTTTGTGGTCCTGAGTATATTATTTTAATGTGTAAGTTGGACCAACCAGCTTTGTATTACTACCAGCTTCATGTGATTTCACTTCTTTGCCTGCTTGAACACTTCCCCCTCAGTGAGAAGTGTGATTGCTACACAAGTTTGACAAAAAGGAAAAAAAATTACTTTTCTAGTACACTGACTATTAGAAATGTTGGTTGCGTAGCCCTCACATATACCCATCAAAGTTCATTGCTAGGGCATTCAAGACCCCTTGCAAAAACTGCCATACTCCGAAGAAAAAGATTAGTGTTGATTAACTAAAACAGCATAAGTACATGGTGTCATTCATTTAATTATTTTTTATGATTCAGTTGATGCTACATTAAAGATCGCCATGAAAGATGTTATTATTAGTAGACATGCACGGGTTTGGTCTGAGAAATTTCCTGAGGATGTTAAGGTTCAAATGTTTGATATGCCTGTAACAGGCAATCTTGGAACTTCGTGGATAATTAAAGCATTGTAAGTGAAAAGTGAAATAAGAAATCATGAAATAAGGCTGCCAGCAGTGCTTTATATGTATAAAAACAATTAATTTCACACTAGACATTTACAAAGAAAACCAGTAAAGGTCCAACACCTGCCTTCCCATTAAATGCAGTAAAGTGTGTAAAGCCTCTTCTTCTCAGTCTTCAGACATACATTTTAATTGTGGCGCCCTAACAGGTCTAGTACTTTTTCAATCCTGATGTATAAACGTGGAAGTGTGGGCAAACATTTCAGAACCTACGTTTCAACTATTCTAATGACATTTCAGCAGTTACTGTGCCATGAAAGGTTTTGCAGCACCTTTTATTTTGTGTTAGATTCTATGACTTAGTAATAATTTATAAGATACTTAGATGGTTTCTTATATCTTGTAGAAGCTAACATCTTTCATTTGCAGCCTTTGGGTTATATTTGACTACATTACAGATTTTGCATGAATTTTTTTTATCCTTGCATTTTTAGTTGACTGAGCTTTACATTTTAGGTGATGATTTATGTTTCTTTTTCATTTTTAAGGTAACCATGCAGTTACAGTATTAATACATGTTCAGCCCTGTCTTATTAACATTTATGGCTGTTATTTACCAAACATCAGCTTATTTACAGAAAGGTGTTATGTAACAAAACTACAATGCAGGCTCTATTCACAACTTATTCTACAATTTCTGTAATTAAGGTCCTGACCGACTTCATATACTTTTTGGTATACATTCAATAGAGAAGAAAGGTACTTTCTTTTCCTTTTTATATATTTACAGATGACATCAGTCAAGCACCAGGGTTTATGTTATGCTTTATTTCCTTTAGTATGAGTTCATATAAACAATGCAAAATGATCATACACTTGAGTTTGAAACCTAAAATAAATGTTAAGGATTATTTTTGGAATTTCCTTTTAAACAGCAAAAATGGAAGGAAAATTAAAATTTCCATGACAAAATGGATTTTGAGAACAAGAGAGCATAACCTATACCTAACGGTAAGAGTGAAAGGTCAGCATATTAGAAAAATGCCAGTAATTGAGAGGACTCAAACTGACAATATGTGAGAGGGGATAGAAGTGATCAAACTCTCAGCAACAGTTATGAAACTTTTAGTAATCAGGATGAGAATAGTTTGTTTGGATTTTTTTTTGGCACACACACATACACACATACCTACACACCCACACACTCACCTACCCACCACCACTATGTTGGTCCCTTCTTGCAAAAAACTGTGAATTGAGAATGGAACAAGGAGATCAACAGAAATCCCAGGGTGAGAATTATCACCAGTGGGGGAGGAGACAGGGAAGTGGGAGAAGGAGGGGAAGGGGAATAAAATACGCTTGAATGAAAACAGTTTTGATGCAGTCATACAGCTGTTTGTGAATTGATCGTTTTAACATTTACAGTTACAGCAATATTACGTTTACTGAAGTACATTTTGATATTTTAATAAAATATTTTTCTTTTGTGCAAGCTTTAATTTGGCTGACTATTTTAGAGCTAAAATTGTTCACTAGAAAATTGAATTTTCAGTTGTTATATGATAAAGAGACTGAGTTCAAGGAGATGTTACAAATATCTCTGTAGTACATACAAATCCCCTTGCTTCCACCGATGTTGGCATTTGAAAAAAATGTGTGAAAAAAATGTAATGAGGTTAATAATAATAAAAAGAGGGTAAAAGTGGGAGATATGTATGCAATAACCCATGCCTGGGTATAGGTAATGCTGGATTTAACCATGGTTCATGTGGGTTGATCAAGAAGGTGAAGCCCAAGTGATCAAACAAAGCCAACCGTGGGTAAATCCAGGATTACCCACACTCAGGAGTGGGTTATTGTTATTATACAATGATATTATTTAAGAAAGAAATTGATTACTTTTGTTAAATAATGTCTTGTATAATGGCGCTGTAGTGTTCCTGTGCATTCTTCCACCTTTACTGATGCACTGCGCACGCACGTGGGACCTATTGTTTCTGTGAGTGGATTAAAAATGGAATCCCTAGCTAAGTTTGACAAAGTCTTAAAAATGTTTTGATGATAAAGGTCACATTTTAGAAGACTGCTGACATTGTTTGAATAAGCTGTCCATGGTTCCCTTCGACGGTAATATTATTTTTGTTGACTATGGATGTCAAGGACTTATTTTTGGTAATATCCCCACCAGCAGGGTTTGGAATGGTTTTGGGAAGCATTGGGTATAGGTACTGACCTTAACTAAAGAGAAATTAATTTAACAGTTGATCTAATGGAAGTGGTATTAATGAATAATTTTGTTTATCTTGAAGGGGATTATTACGAACAAAGATATTATACTTTAGTTGCGAGAGACTAATTTTATTTTTAAGACTGATTATTTCAATTATGTGGGATCTTATTTTAGGTTATTAGGTGATATTTTGATACTGTGGAAAGACACTACTGAAACATGAAAGGAATTGTATGAGTTTGTTAATCAGACAGTTGATTTCTTAAAATTTAGAATTAATTAATTCCATCAATTTTTTTGGATTTCACTATTAGTAAAAACAATGAGGAGAAGACATTTGGATCAAATAATGTTAGGAAATCAACCTTCTCAAATAATTATTTACATGTTACTATGTCACCCATACTAGCAGAAGCATAATTTGGTCAATGGACAGTTTGTAAGACTTTGCCATAAGGTATTAGATGATGGAGTTTTTGAAGCAGAAATAGAAAAATTAAAAAGTGTGTTTATTGAAAGAGATTACCCACTCAATTTGATCAATGCTGTGAATATATAAATTTGTGAGATGAAAAATGGAATATTTTGTCCCAACTTGAAGAATGGGGGCACCCTAAAAAAAGTAATAATAATGGAGAGAATTTTAGCACAGCTGTTGTGGTGACCCACAACACAGTAATAGTGCAGCAATTGAAAACATTATGAATAAAAATTGGGATGGTATATTTGGAAGATTTACTTTGATAGACAAGCTGGATATTGTATACAAAAAAGGAAAATAATTTAAAGTACATATTGGAACAGGGTAGTAACATTTCAATATGAAGGAACGCTTATGGAATGAAAAAATATGGGGCATATGTGCAATGTTGCTATATCTTAGAAGGAAAGAACATCACAATTAGTTCATACCCCAGAATGTTTGGTGGAAGTGGGGAATTTAATTGTAATATTTGTGAGCAATTTATATCATGTAGTGTGTAATGTGTGAGGCATTTTACATTGAAAAAAATTAATGTGCTGTTAGGCTGAGAATATATGAACATATATATTTTATAAAAAGGACATACCAAAAATGTTTTATTTAAACATTTGATTGAATATGTTACTTAAAAAAAACATATTTTTAATTTTACAAAAAGTTCCATATGATGAGAAGGGTGGGAATTGTGAAGACTATTTAAAAAGTATGAAATTGTACTGGCAAATTTGATTGGATTCTATATGATATCCTGGTACTAATGATGAATTCAGTATCAGTATTACTTTAGATTTGAAATCAGATAACATTTGATGGATCTACATTGGCTATTTCATGTCCATGTGTTATTTAAATTATTTAAAGTATTTTATTAGGTGATTTTAGACAACATAAAACATGGGTATTTACTAGTTTAAGAAAGAAGGTTTAGATAACATAAAACAATGGATATATACCAGTTTAAGAAATACTTTTTTGAGTTAGTTAATGAATTTTAATAATAAGTAGTTGAAAGTGATTGGTTGAAATTAATTTTGTTGTATGGTGCTGCTTTAAAAAGACATGGCTTGATTATTTAATATATTTTATGAAAGAAAGTGCTTATTCTGATGAAGTTCTTAAATTTTATGAACAAAAGTGCTTAATCTATTAAACAAAAAGTTTAGTGACATACTATCTGAAGTTTTTTTTTTTTTTTTATTATTTTATTTTATCGGTGCCTAGTTACGCCAGTGGGGAGTTTTCACTTTAAACAGTGCATATTGCAGCATTTTAGAGAAACCACATTTATATGGATGGACAAACTTGTCTGTTGCTGCCTTCCTTAGTCTTATCATCAATGTTAGTTAAAAAGTCACTTGTCTTTGCTAAACCCACTTGCAACATGTTTGTATCTTGAGAGAAATCTATAATAGCTCTCAATTTACAGTTATCTGCAAACATGCTGAGAGAGAGAGAGAGAGAGAGAGAGGCTTTTGGAATATACTAACACTAAAAATTGTGATATTTCTCTTTAAAGAGTCTACTTGATTAAGTTGCTTAAAAAGTCTTAATTCATATCCTACAGAGAAATTTCTCAAATTTTTAGAAAAAAATAAAGAAAAGGCAGTTACCTAAGCATATCCAGCTGCAAAAACTTGAAATAAATAGAGTTTGTTAGAAAAAGGACAATCACAAATGGTGGAAGAGTGATAAAATGTAAGTGACACCACCATTACATTTTGATAAAAGGAATCTTTTTTTCAGGCTGTATAGAAGCGGATGCCTTACCAATAGTGGCTCACAAAAGCAGGAGCCTAAATCTGGCCTCCAACATACCAGAAGAACTGCCAACACCAGTGCTTGAGATATTTAAGATAAAGCAAGCATCTGATTCAGTTCATTTGACTGAAGCATCTCGCATAGCTCATAATTCCTGCTTAAAGAGGTTTTGAAACCAGAGAGGTGAATTATGGCAGAGTTTACAGCAAAAGCAACATTGAAGGTTTCTACCACAGTATAGTCTAACACCAGTACTCCTGCTCTTTTGATAACATTTGTGGTGATAAACTCGTGGTGAAAAAGATACACAATGTGACCTCTGTTTCTTACCTTTCAAGACCAGAATACATTCATTTTTATAATGAAAACATGAGAACCTTCACCTGTACTAGCAAAATCCCACAGAATGTAAATAAAATAAAAGAGGAGCTCCTTGTTTGTCTTAGAGGGTGAAAATCAATTTTATGTGACTCGTATACTCTCCCCTCAGTACACAGACTGACCATGATAATGCTTCCTTGTAATCCAGTGATGCTCTACCAGAGGAAATCACACTTAATAGGATTATTACCATATAGGAAAATTAGTTATGTGGTGCATCTCCTAAGAAATTCTGTACTGAAATGCTGAAGTTACTAGAAACATAGGGTAGGATTATTTCCCTATTTAACACATTTGAAATGTTACTGGCAGTTGAATTAGAGGATTAAGGAGCTGTTAGCAAGCTGTTTACTGTGGGCCAGTGGTGCAAGGTTTGATTTCCTCGGCCTTCATTACCTAACTGTGTGACTCTAAGCATGTCACTTAACCAGACACCGCTCCCAGGCTGAGTTTGAAAATGGTCCATGTAGAGCAGTGCTGTACCTTGTAAAACAAATACAAATAAATAAAAATAAATGCTATCAGAACCTCTGTCAATCAGCTTATTTGTTCCCATCACCAAGTGAGAGCCAGTTGACAGAAGTCAGCATCCAAGTAACCATCGGGTTAGATGTCCTTCTACTCCTATGTTGCAGTATTCTTAACATTTGGGATTCCCCACCTAGGAGACCCACATGTCTGGCCAGTATACTTGCAACGTCACACATAGCGAGGCAGGCAACATAGGCCATAAAGGTGATATCGGCACTTACCATTACTCAGAACTTCTCTGTTGACAGTCCAAATGACAGCTTTTACCATTCGTCTGATCACCAAATGTTTGCAGTTTTCAGATAAGTACCTCATTGGAGAAAATGATTTGCTCTTTTTTGCTGTTGCATGTCTTTCAGGTTGATGTCATCTAGGAAAGACAAGTGCAGTTGTGGATGTCAGAGTCCACACAAAGCCAGCCATAATCAGTGTTTGTTTTCTCTAGGGTCTGAGCATGATTTCAAGTCTTATGCGATTTGCCAGGCGTTCATCCCCAAGACCCTTTCTAGTCATTTGTCAACTCTGAATATTTACTTCAAGAACCAACATTTGAAAAGGTTAGCTTTTTGGTATGGAGGGCACCATGGATCTGTCCAGTGAGCCACCAAAAAAGGCCAAAAAGGTCAGGCCAGAACCTTCAGCTGCACCTCTGGATTTGGACATTCTTGCTGAGGCCAGTGAAGGCCCAGAGGTCCATTCAATCTCTGGTTCCCTAGCTACAGTGGGTACCACTTCAGAAACTGTTAGGGAGGGTGCCACTAACATGTCCACAGAAGCAATGCAGATGTCCATTCAGGGTGATAAGAAGGAACCACAGCCCACTATCTTGGATGTCCTGAGCAGTGTTCCTCTAACTCATCCAGCTCCTTCATTTCTAGCAATCCCTATGTCAGACACAGTGACTAGTCATACGTTGATTATTTCTTCACAACCTTGGATGGGTCTTCTTAGTAAAAAGAATCATAAACAGAAACATGTTTCTTCTTCCCAGGATCCTTCTCCTGATTGGCAGGCCTTCTCTCAAGGAATCTTGAATGCCTTCCTGACTTTAAATCCATTCTCAGCCCCTCTACCCATTTCTGTTCCTTCCCACACACCTAGGAGATCAGTGGAGGAACAGCAGTTCTCTGGTGAAGAAGAAGATTCTTCTTCTTCATCTGATGAATCAATGATCTATACATCCCAAATAGAGTCGCCTCTTTGGTAAGCTTCCCCTGAATTATATTTACTTATTTATTTGTTTGTGTGTTTGTTTATTTATTGATTTTTCTTGACTGGAAAAGTCCACTGGATAGAAGGAACCATTTTCAGTGGAGGCCCAGGGAGAAAAGCTCCAAACAATTACAGAAATTCTTATATAACATCAACTTAAGTGTAATAGCCAAGATAAGGTTTTACATATTACAATTGAATAGAGATTCAAAAGACTTACAAATTGCAGCAGAGATATACAAAACACTTTCAATCCAGTGTGCTAATGTTTAATTAATTCTGTTTATACAGTCTCACAAGTAAATATTGTTTAAGTAATTCTGTTTATACAGTAAAATAGAAAAAAAAACAAGAAAAGAAGACAAAATAGAGAATAATTGGTTGATATAGTAAAAGATTGTAAAGTATTAGTTGGGCGTTGTAGCCAAAACTATATTTAAGGTGGTTTAATCAGGTGATTACAGGAACAGACATGGTTATTGAGATAGTGTTCTTTCAGTGCAGATTTGAAAAGTTTTTATAGAGTCTAGTTGGGTAACAGAGTGAGGGGGTTCTTAAATAGTAACAGAGCTGATTCTCCTGAAGAAGATTTGTCCTTTGGAGAAACAGTTTTTAGGATGAGATAATCACTTCAAATGGGAAAGTAGTCAAGTATCAAAAGTTAAAAAGAGATATTATGACCTGTTGCAGATGGATTCTCCTTCTCCCTCGGCCATCCCTCCTGTTCTACCTGCCTTTCTCTCAGTGTCAAAGAGTCCAGATTCTCAACACCCAGCCCCAAAAAGGCCTGACAGATTCTATAAGGTCCCTGAGGACAGCAAGTTCTTATTCAAATGTCCTCTTGCAGATCCTGCAGTTATCTCTCTCTAAACTGCTTCCCTGTACTAATCTGCTCCCTTCTGATAAGGATAGCAAATGATAGAAAGGTAGGGAGAAAAAGTGTATACCTCTTCTACCCTGGCTTTCAGAGCCATTAACTACCAAACCCACATGCCAAAATATGTTCTGGCTTTGCTTTCTCAAGTTTCTCAGCTGGTATCAGACCTTCCTGATGCTCCAGCCAAGGCGCAGCTGGCCTCTCTTCTGTCTACCTCAGCCCAGGTGCTTAGACATTTTATTATGTCCACTTATGATGCAGCTGAGGTAGCAAGGTCAGCAGCTTTAGGTTCTGTACTTAGGAGGTGCTCATGGTTGCATCGCCAACCTTTACCTGATGATATTAAGACTAAAATTATGCATCTGTGGACAATGATTTCCTTTTTGGTGCTGAAGCTGCAGCCCTGTTCAAGTATCTGCATGACAAAGGAAAAGAAGTTATGGAACTGAAACACCTCTTTGTGTCCCCAGTTCCTAAATACCACAGAAATGAACCTTCCATGACACAATTTGTCAGAAGGAAACAATGCAATTCCCCTCCTTCCTATAAGAAAGGGGCTCATAGACAGGGATCTTCTTGACCACAGCAAACCCCTGCCCAAAAACCCACCTTTCAAGACAGGCCAAGTAGTCTGTGATTACCTTGCAAATCTCTCAAACCCTTTCCCAGCATCTGTCTTCTCTTCCCTCTAGGACAAGTATCTCCACTGACCAGTGGGTCCTTTCCATTATCCAAAATGGATATTACATGGTATAGAAATCTGTCCTTCCTTTCATGGGCATTCCACAACCTCCCTCAAGATCAGATTCTTCTGTTCCCAGAAATCCTACAGGACTTGCTAAATCAAGGAACTATTCAAGAAGTTCCTCCACTACAAAAAGGAAGAGGGTTTACTCAAGAATATTCCTAGTTCCCAGAAAAGAGGGTCCTTGCAGACCAGTTCTAGACATCTCACATCTCAACATTTTCCTCAAAGTGCCAACCTTTCATATGCTCTATTTGTAAACTCTTTTACCTCGCCTGCTCCCCCAGCCCTTTCTAGTCACTGTGGACATCAAGGGTGCATACCTGTGTATCCCCATTCATCCACAATACAGGAAGTTTTTATGCTTTTCTATTGCTTTCTCTCATTTTCAATTTTTTTGCTTTATCCTTTGGACTCTCTATGGCCCCAAGGGTATTCACAAAATGCTTAGCTCCTGTCTTTCCCTTCTGCAGGCTCCAAGGAATACTGATCTATCCTTATGTGGGCAACCTGCAAATACAAGCAGCCCAACCAGACACTCCAAAAGAAAACCTAGTCTTCACTATTTCCCTGCTCCAAGGCCAGGAGTTCACCATAAACTCCAGCAAACCCTCTCTCAATCCTTCCGAGGATCAGATTTTCCTAGGATGCAGAGTAAGAACAGATTGGATGATGGCATTCATCACTCCTCAAAAAGTGGAAACTCTACTCAGCTACTTCTACGACATACTCCCCTTAACTGCCATCTCTTCCAGGGAGTACTTGCATATAATAGGTTCATGGCATCACTCATTCCCAGGCTACCCCAAGCCAGACTTCACAAGCCAAAAATCCAATAGTTTCTAAAAACACATTGGAGCCAGCATGCACACCCCTTGGAATTTATATTTCCAATTCTCTCTTGCACAAAGAGAGAAATTCAATGGTGGGCTCAACAGAATCAGCTAAACCCAGGACTTCCATTTCAACAACCAACCCCAGTTCAGGAACTCTACATAGATGCCTCAAACTTGTGGTGGGGAGCGATTCTAGGTCGACTAAAAGTCCAGGGTCATTAGTGTCCCTCGATCAGGACGCAACATATCAATCTAAAAGAAATGAGGGCCTTGATCCTGGCCATTCAAGTCTTTCTCTCCTCCCTACTCCTAGGACCCATGAAGATATTCACAGATAACATTACAGTTCTATGGTATGTAAACAGACAGGAGGGCACCAACTCATACCTGTTTTGCAAGTTGGCCTTTCAAGCCTGGGAGATTGCCTCTCAAGTGAAGGTTTCATTGCAAGCAGTTTATATTCCTTTGGCTCAAATTGTGATGGTAGACACTCTCAGCAGGTCCATGGCACAAGCCCATGAATGGATGCTTCACAGGGATGTGTTTCTGGATATTCTCCACTGATGGGGTGCTTCTCAAATAAACCTGCTTGCCTCCTCCATGAACAGACAACTTCCAAAGTTTTGTGCCAAAGTTCCAAACCATCTGGTATAGAAGGTGGACTCCCTATCCTTCTTATGGAAGGGGTTGTTTCTTTATGCATTCCCCCCTTCCCACTTATCCAAAAGGTCCTACTGAAAATACAGCCAGACAAGTGAAAAATCTTGCTGGTAACTCCCTTTTGGCCAAGACAACAGTGGTTCCCTCTTCTTCTGCATTTAGCCAAGGGCAATCATGACAAGTTACCCCACAGGGTGGATCTTCTCACACAAGACAAGGAATCACCTATCCATCCATATCTGACTTCCCTGAATCTGACTCTGTGGGTGATAGGCTTTTGATCCCTTTCTGACACCTTTTATTCTGAGGACATGCTTTTAGTCCTGCAGGAGGCCAGGAAACCCAACACTAGGAGATCCTATTTATCCAAATGAAGAGGTTCTCCATCTGGTGTCTAAAGAAAGACCTAAATCCATTTTGAGTGGACATTCCAGTGGTTCTTTCGTACTTAAGGCTGGGTTGGCTTACTGTTCTCTTAAAGCCCATCTATCAGCCATTTCAGCATGTCTGCCTTTATCTGCTTCTCTATCTTCTAGGTTAGAAGTTAAGCTCTTCCTCAAAGCCATCCTTTACAGTAGACCCCCCCCCCAGAAGACCTATTCCTCCTCCCTGGGATATAAATGTTGTCCTGGAAAAGTTTACTCAGGCTCCTTTTGAGCCTGCAGCATCAGCTTCTTTAAAATTTTGAACTTGGAAAATGATTTTGTTAATAGCCATCACTTCTGTCAAAAGAGTTTCTGAACTCCAAGTCCTTATGGCTTTCCATCCATTTCTCATTTTCCACAAGGGCAGGGTATCTCTCCATGCTAACCCTTCCTTCATGCCCAGGATGGTTAATAACTTGTCCCTAAACCAAGCCATTCATCTGTCCACCTTTTTTCCTTACCCTAAAAACCCTAATAAAAAGGGTCCTTCATTTATTGGATATCTCCAAACAGACTATTTCTACATGGATCTCTAGGGCTATTTCCTACATTTATGTTTCCCATGGGAAGACACTTGCTTCCTCTGCAAAAGCTCACTCCACTAGAGCAGTAGCCTTTTCAGGGGCTTTCTTCAAAGGCCTGGACACTGCATCTATTTTGGAAGCAGCCACATGGTCCTCTGTCCATATCTTCACCTAACATTACAAACTGGACAATATCTCCCTGTTCAAAGCGGGATTTCCTAGGGTAGTCCTGCATGGGTTCAAAGAAACCTCCTTTGCGCCATCCTCCCTTTCCTTTCCATGAACTCTGATACTCTCCCAAAGGTTAAGAATACTACAACATAGTCATAGAAGGACATAGAATAGTCTGCCATAATTGTACCATCTTACCATAACCGTAGATGTTTTTCTCTTCCATGTTGCAGTATTCTATCCTGCCTTCCTACTCCTTTGGTACTTGCTGTTTTCTGGATGATGTGATATACCTCATATCCTTGAACTGGTGTTCTGACTGGGGCATTCAGTTCTGAGGAATGGCACGTCCCAACGTCACCTTTATGGCCTAAGTTACCTGCCTTGCTATGTGCAACGTTGCATATACCATGCAGTAGCAAACGTCTTTTGTATACTGGCTGGACATATGAGTTGCCTTGATGGGGAATTCCAAAGGTTATGAATACTGAAACTTGGAAGAGAAGGACATCTATGGTTATGGTAAAATGTTGCACAACTATTCTTTCATACTCTTTGCACTCACCCAGCAAGTGCTAGGGAAGGGCATCCAATGGGATGACCATGGAAGACATCCCCTCACTTTTCTGTTAGGATAGTTTCCTCTAAGCAGCCTTGCCTTCCCCTGCAACATGAACAGTGGTCTCTTAGTCTCTGTCAGGAATATTACATAACTGTGCAACCAAATATATATGATCCTATATTTCTCCCAGAGTAGAAACATGTAGGTCATGCCCCATTTACTCTTCCCCCTCCATTCTTAGCTCTTCCTGTTCCAGGACTGATAATTGACCCAGGTCATCTGAATAATAGTAAGAGCTCCATCCCTCTGTGTCTCAGAGTTCAAAATTTACTAAAGATTAATGGCCCCTATCCAGATGCCAAGGATCCAGCGCATAAGACTACAGAAACAAGGCATAAAGTATCCAAGGATAAGGCTGGTCTTTATTATCATCTGAATACTTATGTTGCCAGTGTAGTTTTGTCTGTAATCCTCTGTATGGTTACTATGTTGAATGGATTTGAAAAACAAATATGTACATTTCTACTACATTTACAAATAGGGATGACTAGGGATGGTCAATAATTATATGTAACTCTTAATGAGAATAATAGGGATCATACCATAGATAATTTGAGGGACCCATGTATGAGATAAAGCATTTAGGAGCTGCTTCTGTCCATTAGTAGTATGGTGGCAGTCCTGGGGTAAATTTTCTGTTTCCTATACATAAATTTAGTTTGTGCTTGAATATAGACCAAGGTAAGCTTTGTTTTATGTGGATGGGGAGTCTGTTCCAGAGCAGTGGTATCCTCTGCAAGATATACCTGTGTATCCAAACCATTCTGTTGATGTTGCAGAAGAGGTTTGGATCCCTGGCTCAGTGTTTCTGGTGCCATTAGACTTGCTGATATGCAGTAAATCCATCAATATTGGATTGGAGGATGTCTTGTATGCTAGATACAGGTCATCTCTTAGCAGTCTGTAGGATACCGAGTATAGTGACAATTCTCTGAGTCAATCCATTTAGGCCATATTGTTTAGGCCTTGTATCCTTTTAAGAATGTATCTCTGTGGACATGCCAGTTATTCACTGTGTCTGGACAGATACATGCTGAACAGGGCATTATTCTCAATGAGTGGCCTATTCAGTGCTCAGTAAAGGAAGACAGTGACATCCCTAGATCTAGGCACAATCCATTTGCTTCTAAGATATGTGACATAAAAGGACTTTTTATGACAATGAACATATGTTGGTGGAAGGTTAGGTCACTGTCCACCTAAGTTCCCATATCCCAAATAACTGGGTTAATTCTAAGAGGCACGTGGTCAATGTGGTAGTTTCACAGGGTAGATATCTTCCCAAAGGATATAATAATGAACTATTTGGCAATTAGTTTCAGTCCATGATTTTTGGCACCAGTTATTTATTCGGGACAAGAAAAAAATATTTATATATGCGTATCGTGGCCCTGTGGCTCAGAAGATAGAGCACTGACAGTGACCCAAATGACCCTGAAGTTCAGTTAATAGCAAAAGGGCTAGATGAGAGGTGGACAGGGGGAGAGGCATGGACTTATGCTGGTATTGTTTGGTATCTCCCCAACTTTTACCTCTGCCATTCTAAGTGTAGGTCGAGGCCTGTCACAACAGCTTGGCCACAGCTGTTGTAGGGACACAGGCATAGGATTCTGGTGGTAATTGCAGGGAGCAAGAGGGAGTATGCATCCTCCTTTTTGGGCAGCACTGACAGTGATCATGGATCACCAGCACAGATTAATCCCATCTAGAATAATCCATTACACTGAGTCCAACTTTGTCAAAATGCAGATTTTCATCAAAATCTGTTTCTTCAACAGGTGCGATTGAAATGTAGCAGTCCAGGTGAATGGTTCTGTTCTATTCACTTACACTGCTGTCTTGTTGTACAGTGTGCTTTTTTTCCAGACATGGCAGACAGTGTGGTAAAGGAATGTGTCTTTTTCACTGCTAAACTTGGACTTCAAAAAATACATGCTATGTGATTTTTAAGTCTGTATATTTAAAGTGATTGGGGTGTTGAGGGTTTACCCCATACAAAAATGCTGTTTTAGAAGTGTTGTTAGGTTTTTATGGTATTCAGTCTGGGTTTCGATATATTGATTCTCAATGTACTCCATCATTGATGAATCAATATACATCTATGGCCTTTTTGACTTTCTTCTTGACAGTCGTGCCATGGACCACTCTCACCCAGTCAGTGAACAAATATACTGTGGTGGCTCTTGCTCCAGAGAGGACTTGATGAATACTGGACAGTTGTGCTCTCATCCCAGTGGGAAATGTATAGGTGCTGTGAAGCAGCTTGATGCTTGCTAGGCATGGGGGCAGAAAGACATATGTATATTTACATATATATATATATATATATATATATATATATATATATATATATATAAATGTGGAGTTTCAGCCTGTCATGACCAGACCAACTTATGCACATTGTTTTGTTTAGAAGTGTCTCTAAAAGACTACATTGACTGTTAAGTCAGATTTCTTTTGTCTTACTTTATGGGTCTGTTTTTCTCAAAACACCAAAACAAACACTGGATGTCCATGGAAGTGAATATTTCACAATGTTCATACCTCCAAAGGAAATTATCATTTTATTTCCCAAAAGAGAGGAAAGCAGGGCTTGCCTGAGACTTAGCAAATGGCACTTGTAAAGAATGAATGACAGATGGAGTTTGAATCCCACCATTGCCAGTGAATGTGAAGGGAGAAGGACAGAGCCACACAGATGTCTGTCAATGCCAGCCAGTATGAAAGGCCAACAGTATTATAATCAGTATTATAATCTCTCAAGCCACACCACTAACTCCAGAGTCAAGTAAAAACAAGGCACACAAACATGAATCACAAAATAATTCAGTAAGTACAGCCTAGCCTTAATAGCATGCAATAAAAATGCACTGAATACATGAGCATATGTCCTTATCATCTACTGCTTTCTCATCATTGCCTACATTTCAGTGCCTTTCAGTGCTCACTTGCCCACAGTCACTGTGCTTTATATATGCTCTTACACATACACACACACACACACACACACACACACACACACACACACACACACACACACACACACACACACGCACACACACATATACACACATTAATTTCCAGATAAGGCAAGTAATATCGTCCAGTACTACAACTGTCTATCCTGATGCAGTATAATGCTACACCCCACACACACACAGATTATCAGGTTGAGGACCTCTGCCACAGTTATTGTTCCACTCTTTTTAATAAGCCAAATAGTTGTAAACACAAATGGTTGTGAGTAAGACGGTGGTATGGCCAATTAAAGGCAAATGCCAGCAGTTTGGTACATTTCAGTAACAAATACCCCATTGCAATCAATAAATAAGTAAAGATAACTAGACACAACTTTTTTAAAAATGAACAAATAAAAAATAGCCTTAGAAAATAATGAGTTAAGAAATGTTGTAAACAGTTAAATATACAGAAAATCATTGATTTGCATTGCATGAAAAACAGAAAATCGTTTTGAAGAAATAGAGTGCAAGAAAGAAAACCTCTACCTACAGCTAGTCACCCCTAATCAATTTCTGAATTTAAAGGATTGCTGCCTTCATCTAAATTGGCAGTATTTTTAGAACACTGGCAGAGATAAAGTGCAAAAGACTCATGCCCAAGCTTCAGCATAGTTCCTTCCTAGCTGCATGATTTTATATATTTTTCTTACTGTCTATAGATGTAAACAATGTAATTGGTAATGAGATTATTTACTTGCTCTTGGTTTAGTTATTTCTATTTATGGCTCTAAGTTTCCTGCCTGGGACTAGCCAGATCCTAAAACTATGGGTCAGGTCATTTACAGATTGCAGGAAACTACACTTTACAACTTCAATTACATATTCAATATATTTTTTCTTTTCTTTTTTCCCTTTTAATATTCATAGAAAATTATTCAAGTTCACAGATATTTCCGTGCAACTAAAAACATACATATTGTAGTTTAAATCACATATTTTAATTTATCTGTTGCAGGTTTTATCATACTTAAAAACAACTCACATTTCTGTTTACATTATAATTCAGAAAACAATGGCTTAAACTGGCGCTGTGTGTGCTTTACCCATTTCTTCTAGCTCCTCTTATTCTAAGATATCAATTAAAAGTTAAGAGAGAAAGAGCAAGCATGGTCCTAACTGACCCTTTTTGCCAAGACAGCCCCAGCTCACTTGTCTGTCAGTCACATCAGTGGAATAGCTTTTGACTATTCCCTTTGTAGCTATCTTCTCAGTCAGAGGCAAGGAAGAGTCCTACACCCCTGGTAACTAGATTTTAAGCTGATTCCTGAAAGAACTTTTTTTAATATTTTTTTTTTCAGCCCAGGGTGCCTTTTCCATCCTGAAAGATCTAAAAGAATGTCTACTAGGAAATCCCATTTAGTTAAATGGTACAGATGCTATGTCAGGCACCAGAATGCTCCTGCTCCGGGTTCAGGCACCTAGGCGGTGCGACAACCCACTGTGAGACAAATGGATGTGAACAGATGGCAGTATGGAAGTTTAGCTGCAGTGACAAATGCCTGCAGACAATTCCCTGCGAAAAGAAAAGAACCCCCTGCACCCTAACCACAGGTGTGAGGCAAAAACCCCGTATGTGATCTACACACTACACCCCCCTAGAAAACACCGTGTGCAACTAACACTGTAACATGTGCCTAGAATAGGATGCCAAGTGGGCATCAAAGTGGTACACTGAAACCTGTGTGCTGTGGGAAAAGCCTTTATTAATGCAAAATGTAAAGTAATGTGGGAAGTGCTTGGTGCATACTAAACCATGATAAAATCATAACTTATAGAAATGTGCCACAGCACGGAGGAAATCCTGCACGTCACTATAGTCACACTTATGTTGCAAGATGTGTTTTAGACGACGCTCCCTTACAACAACTCAGGTAACAACTCCTTTTCCCAGTGGTTCTTGGAATTTATAAATTCCAATGCCCTGGATCAACTAATCCATTGTCCCACCAGGGGCTCCAATATCCCATACCTGGTCATTACCAACATGGGAGACAGATGCTCCACACCAGTGGTCACCCCCTTATTGGTCACGTCTGACTATAAGCAAATCATCCTTGACATCCACATCCAACAGGAGCAGAACTTAACAGATACCCGTCGAGAATCTCTGTTGCGGGGGATGCCTGTGACACCACGAAGGAAGGCAATTGTTGTAAGGGAGCGTCGTCTAAAACACATCTTGCAACATAAGTGTGACTATAGTGACGTGCAGGATTTCCTCTGTGCTGTGGCAAGTTTCTATAAGTTATGATTATATCATGGTTTAGTATGCACCAAGCACTTCCCACATTACTTTACATTTTGCATTAATAAAGGCTTTGCCCACAGCACACAGGTTTCAGTGTACCACTTTGATGCCCACTTGGCATCCTATTCTAGGCACATGTTACAGTGTTAGTTGCACACGGTGTTTTCTAGGGGGTGTAGTGTGTAGATCACATACAGGGTTTTTGTCTCACACCTGTGGTTAGGGTGCAGGGGGTTCTTTTCTTTTCACAGGGAATTGTCTGCAGGCATTTGTCACTGCAGCTAAACTTCCATACTGCCATCTGTCCACCTCCAGTTGTCTCACAGTGGGTTGTCGCACCGCCTAGGTGCCTGAACCCGAATGCTCCACAACTGCATTAACCCACAGCAGGAAACTCATGAAACTAACTGAGGAATCCCTGTCCTTAAACACAGGTAGTAATAGTTATCCAGGCTAACTATCATTGAAGCTGGCAGTCTGGCCTTTGAAGAAAAAAAGGTGAATAATTTGCTATTCTCAGAATGAGAAAAAGAGAGAGAGATAGAGACAGACAGAGGAGTGACATTATGGTGCTATAGTATTGCCATCTGTTTCGTAAACAGATGCTTTATGTGGAAGAGATATTTTGTTTGGTACGTGAGTAGAAGTTCAAATCCAGCACCCCCTGTAAAGGTTGCTTAGTAAATTGGTTAGTTTCTTGACCCATGATAGCAGCAGTAAATACATCTTTTATGGCATTTTAGATTATTTGACAACTGATAGAGTTCTTTTTTTTTTTAATCTGTTAACTTCAAACGGCTAGTTTTTGCAGAAATATGCTTCACCACAGAATAATAATAAATGGAACCCTTTCCAGCACAGGCATAAGTATTTTTAAAGCAAAACTAACTTTAGCTTTTTTTAAGCTTTTGGCTCCAACAAACAAGAAAGTCTCAACTTATTAAATATTCCTCATGAATGATTCCCCTGTCAGAAGAAAATATGACTTGAAGGCATTATCTATGGTCAAGGTCTACATTTACTTCTGCAGAAGTAAGATAGTTTCTCCAGCTAAAACATTAATTTAGTTGTAATGTAAGTGCTATTGCCTGAGTATGTCTGTTACCTTGGCAGTTTTCTTTAGTGAGTAAACATTCATTTCAGGGAAAAAAAATATTCCATTCCCTAGATGTTAAAAGAGCAACTCATTAGTAAACATAAATGGTGATTCAAAGAAAGTCTGAATGTGGCTTTTTTCAGAAATATGTAATTAATTTGTCTTTAAGACTTACAGCAACAAGAAGTTTAAAAGATGGATAGTACAATTCATTGTTTTATTGTTTTCATTTTAATATGAATCTCTTTTATTGTTAAATTGCATACACAGCAATGAAAAACAAAACTGTTATATGAAAATGACAACGAAATACACAGAAAAAAATATCATATTGCTGGTGTGTTGTATGATTAAATAATCATCTGCAGGTGCTGGGATAGTAACATTTACACTACATCAGGAAATGCAGCGATTGATATCTGAGAAATCATGCAGCCTTATGTGCTCAATCCTGGTGAAGATGGTACAATAATGCAAAATAAAAGTCTGCTGAATAAGGTTTCCCTTGACCATAACTCAGTGTACAATGCTCACATAGCATAAAAAAGGCTAAATGTTCATCATTACGGGAAAACTGTGGCAGTGAAGACAGTACTGCATTTACTGTACCAGAATGTGAAATTGAAGTGACAGCTGAATCACAGATTTTTGGTAGTGACCAGAAAAATGAGATATGGATACAAGTAGCAGAAGTGGTGTTCCTTTCAAGAGTTACTGTGTATAAACTCTGTAACCATGAGTAGTTCAGCAAGTTGAGGCGATCTCAGTGTTTAATCACAGACCCTGTAGATTCAGGAGAGTCAGCTGAGGTGCTGTTTGACACCTAGTGTTGATGGCCTAATGTGTCTTTTGTGGGAGATAAACCAGGACTGGCCCACTGGAATTATGACCTAGGACAGTCCCAGGACATGCAGGAAAGATATATATCTTAGCTTGTCTGGGAATGCATAGAGACCCAACAAGATATGGTTTGGACTCTTACTGGGGATAGGAAAGTCTTGTACACTTTGGTCAACTTGTTGTTACTATAGCCTTCACTAAGACTGGTGACTGGATTTACGGCTTAATGGAAGAAGGCTCACTAGAAGAATTAAGTTCAAATCCCACACAAATAGATATAAATTTACTAGCTATTAATCTCTTCAGCAGCAAACTACAAGCATTAGTTATTTGTTATACATTCATAAGTTCTTACTAAGTTTATGGTCATGTAGACCATCAGGAAGCTCAGCCATCTCATCCAATACTTATAGAAGACCTACAGTGTCCCTCATTAAGCAGATTTTTTGCACATATTTTTGGGTGAGAATTTGGAATCACCCATCTAGTTATGCAGACTGATTTTAATTCTTGCCAAGAATATACTCTGATTGATGTGTAAGGGCAACCTTTTTCAGAAATGAGGAAAGTGCTGAGTTAGGTGCCTGTCATTCCATTGAGTATTGATGTGGCAGTATAGGTTTAGGTCCTAAAATAGGTATTTGCTATACCACTGGTCTATTTAGGTAAAGGAGTTCAAAGAATGCTGGGTCATTCACAACACAGATGGCTAACCAGAGATCACCCTTCGGGAGACTGTGTCACACTGAGTAGAGGTTTATGGCTTTTAGTCTGTCAGAGTAGCTAATTGTCAGAATGGGATTTGATAAGCACCCCCAGTTTGCATTCATCACAGAGAAGTAAATAGGGTGGGGTGAAAGGGGTATCCAACCCAGGAGGAGTGTTAGGGGATGTGATTGGCAGAATCTGATCAGTCTTCTGTACTTTATCCACTGCACATGCAATCTCAGCTGAAGCACTTTAATTCTCTGTGTGCAGAATAAACTCTAGCAGTTGCTTGCATCAAATGTAGCAATCAGTCTCCTACAAATTAAAATGAAACAAGAGCTTTTTTTTTTTTTTTTACTATTCAATTTAAAGTTGAGAGGGGTACCAGATAAGGAGACAACACCAGGTACCAGAACAGCTAGCTACAGCTCTGAATCATCAGAAAACATGTTTAGCCACAGTCTTTTAATATCAGCTTTCATGTCAGAGAAGTATAGACCAAAGAGGGCAGGATTAGGTCAGAGCCCTGTGGTTCACCTCTGGTAATGTTTTTCTGTATAGAGGAAGTACCCATGACCTTTATGGAATGTATTCTGTCAGATGTTTACCCATGACCTTAATATTTATTAGCTGAACAAGCCGCTTACAGTCGCAAGATCAAACTATGACTCCTTTCATTGATGCCTGCAATTTGTAAATTTCTAGAGATAAGTTCCATCATGCTATATGTGAAGCTTTCCATCACAATGGCAATAAATTAAATTAATATGCTATCCTGGATTGATTAACCCCCCCCCCCCCCCAGATAATGATCTGAGTTCAGCCCCCTGAAAAGCAAACTCTCAGTACATTATTTTGTTTCCATTGCATGAATACAAATAACCCCAGCATGTCAGTGCAGTTTGTCTGGCTTTTTGGAACAAACAAGTGTGTTGTGTTAGTCTGGTGGGACTACCAAACATGTTTAGTCCTTCCAGTATTAAAAGTGGTATAACCAGACTTCAGAATAATTCCACTACAATTGTATATAGTTCACTGTGTGACTTAATTCTCTCTGTGAAATGTGTTAAAATATATCTCACAACTTGTAGAGTAGCACGTGTA
The DNA here is from genome assembly GCF_019279795.1 of Protopterus annectens. NCBI lineage: Eukaryota > Metazoa > Chordata > Ceratodontiformes > Protopteridae > Protopterus > Protopterus annectens. The sequence goes on along the minus strand of NC_056728.1, from coordinate 1,676,401,014 downwards.
TCTACTGATGGAAAAGTTCAAGAGCACCTCAGAATGCCTTTTGTTCTATGAAAATACTGTAAATCATTGTCAACGACTGTTGTAAGCACCGTCTTCCCTACATTTGTGAAACTAGTACTCTTAAGCAAAGGTATAAATAAGGCTACCACCAAAAAATGGATCATAATTTTGTAAACATCATTCTTGAAACATGCAATGTGGGAAATATGTCAGGTGTGGTACATCTCATTTCAAAGGTATGTTTCCTGAGTTTGATATGCCATCTATCTCTTCTGACATTTTGCTATAATAAGAAATCGGCAGATGTAAACTATTTTGGAAAGTATATAGACATTAACATTGAATAATTACCCATGTAGATATTTATTTTGTATCCTTTTCTTTTCATGTTTGAACATACCCACACAGCCTACCTCTTCAACAGCCACGTCTACCCCCCACCCCCACCACCACCACCACCCCATCTATTGCATGCACTGGGATTGGGACAGTTTGTACTCTGGATAAGAGTACTTCTTCCTTAGGGTAGACATTAACTTCATTGTAGCAAGCTTTAATGGCAACATTTAAAAGTGGAGAGAATGTGACAGATTTGCTTATAAATAGTTAAAGGGGCAGAGAACCTAAGCATTTGGCTGTGAAGCATAGCCTTAAGCCTAGAATTCTAAAGATGGCACTGGCTTGCAGACCCATGACTAATCACAATCTGTTCCAGTCTCTCAACTACGAAGGATTACATCATAGGAATAATAAATAGTGATATGTGAAATAATGAAATTCAATTACTTCCAATGACTAATATTTAATTCTGTCGCCTGTATTATATTTGGATATTCAGAATAAACAAGGATACCTGACACACTGCTTTAAAAGTGGCATTCTTAAGTAATGCTCCCAGTGAACAGTGTAAAAAATTTTAAGAAAGTGCAGAAAATCAAGACATTCAGTGGTGCCATTTATTTTGTAACTACTCTACCTTCAGTTGACACTACAACATCTAACTTGTCACTCTGGCTCAATTCATTACTTTTCTGTATTCTAATTTTCAACTAACAAAATAATACAAATATATATTTTACAGGCAGAGGCTAAAAATAAAACCCTGCAAGAAAAACTGAAGAAGAAAGAATATGATATAGATACTCTGAAGCAACAGCTTCAGAAACAGGACCAGGAACTGTCTCTCACTACTTCCAAGCTGATCAACCTACAGAACACAATAGTAAGTCTTCTGGCAGTTTTTGTCTATAATACATTCTGCTTTCATTGGCTTTCCCTTCAGCTTTCCAACATTATCTTTGTAAATATACATGGTATAATGTACTTAAAAACATATTTTCATAATTTTTGAAGATTTTTTCATCTTCTTGTCCAGAGCCAGCTTTAGTTCACCAAAAATAAACATTCCTCTGTGCATTCTTGCACATTAATTTACTGTATTCATTTTCCAGTGATTGTTTTTGTTTGTATTTTTGTTGTCCCTGTTTTGGATTAAACCTAGGCTGAGTCTGCAGTTGGTTATGATTCCTGGTAAACAAATAAATAAGTAAAGTCCAAATGAGTAGCCTTCTTTTGAGTGAAATTATGAACAGAGAGTGAATGGGAGATTATGAGATATTGAACTGATCTGAGGTGGATGTTGATAAAAGCAGAATATGTAGAGAAGTGCCAAACACCAAACAAATGCAAACACGTTTTCTAGCACATATGCAAGATAGGCTGCTGAAAAATTTGCAAACCTGTATTCTGCTTTGAAGTATATATCCTTACCCGTCAGCTGGCCAGACCACAGAATCTCACTGGAAAGGAAGATGGCCTTTCCCCACCACTGATTGTAAGGTTATAACATTTCTATCTGCATTCTGTCACAGATTATCCTAATAGTGATGCCATGTATTGCTGTGTGACATATTTTCTATTACTGTAAAATGGAGGTGTAAGACTTTGATGAGTTTGTAAAGAGTTTTCATGCTGTAGGTCTGAGACTAAGTCCACAGTCTTCATTTACAGTGTATGATTTGAAGGAAAAGAGTTAACCAGATCAAATATTCTAGGTTACTAAGTATAAGACACACTTGAGCTAATGGGATTTTTAGTCTTAAAATATTAAAGTAATAAATAGAAAAATATAGTTTTGTTTGTTTTAACACAAATGCTTCTAAAACAGATCAAATTATTTCCCCTTATGGTCCGGTCTTTTACATAGCACGTCATTTGCACATAACTGAGGTAATAATATAAGCTGATGCTAGCATTTGTGACCATGGGCAGAAGAGGTGCCAGAGCTACTCTGTTAAGATTTCTTTGTCTTTATGTTTTTAAGCACATAAACTTTATTCAACATAGACAATATACAATCAGTCAAAATACAAGAAGGAAAAACAAAGTCCGTGGATGGCATAGGTTCATAGGTAAGTACTAGGCTGTCAGCCCTTGGGCCTATATAAGCCTAGCCAAAAAAAGTTCCCTGGTTTTTGTCACCCAAGAAAATTATTTTTCTGTGCCCCTGTCGAGCAGAGCCACAGGAGTGATCCCCAGGGTGAATTTTCTATTTCCCATCCAATTGTCAAGATTTTTCTTAAAGAGGGCTAAGGAGGAGCTTCGGTTGACATGAATAGGTAGTCTGTTCCAGAGCATGGGAAGTCTCTGGGACAGGAATCTATCCTCCAGCATGTTCTGTTTACTGTAGTGACAAGATTTAGGTCCCTGGAGTGTGTGGTTCAGAGAGATTGGAGGTTCTTTAAATGTAGCATGTCCAACAGATCTGGGTTTGACATGGCTTTGTATGTTAGGCAGAGGTCACCTCTGAGTAGGCGATATGCGACAGAGTAGAGCTGGGTTTTTTTGAAATGGTCTGCGTATGGCATCTGTTTGAGGCTGGTAATCCTCTTAGTGGGGTATTTCTGTGGCCTTTCTAGTTGTAGATGTTTTGCGAGGTACATGCCAACTGGAACACTGTACTCTATAATGGGTCTTATGAGGGATGAGTAGAGAGGAACAATGACCTCTTTTTTTCTGGAGGAGAACCCCTTTGTGATGAGGTGTGCACGTAGAAGGATTTCATGACTACTGTGGCGATGTGATTATCAAAGGAGAGACTACTGTCCACCTGTGTCCCAAGATCTTTTATCACACTTTCAATGTTTAGTAGGCTACCGCCTATGTGGTAGTTCATGGGTACAGTGTTTTTCCCAAAGGAGATTGCAATACGCTTTTTGGCATTGAGCCTGAGACCATGACTTTGACACCAAGTATCAGTCTCAGTGAGGCCCCTTTATAGAATATCCACATATTTAGGTGACTCTATTATGGCCCCTAGTTTGCAGTCATCTACAAACTTCATTACCAAAGACTTAGCCTGGACTTCTGAGAAGTAGATGCCAAACAGGAAAGGACCCAGGACTGAACCCTGCAGTACTCCACTTTTCACTGGTCTGAAGTCGGATTTGGAGTTGGCTACTTTCACTGTGTGGGTTCTGTCAGTGAGCCAGTTGGCCACCCATCTTGTGACATAGGGATTTATGCCCAGTCTAGTGAGTTTATCTATAATTCCAGAGTGGGAGATTGTGTTGAAAGCCTTGGAGAGGAAAGATAGGCTGTGTGCACCACCTTACCCTCATCCACGGCTCTGGTGACTGCTTCAAAGAAGTCAATCAGGTTTAGAAGGCATGATCTACCTTTTACAAACCCAAACTGAGTAGAGTCCAGAGTATGTAGGTTACCTATGTCTTTGTTTATAAGCTCCAAGATGATACATTCCATGGCCTTGCAGACCAGGCTCATCAGACTAATGGAGCAGTAGTTCCCAGGGCCCATGGTGGTGCCCCCTTTGTAAAGTGGGATACCCGTCGCTGTGCGCCATTCAGTAGGCACAAAGCCTGAAGTGAAGCTATGAATGAACATGATACTTAAGTGGGGTGCCAGTTTGTTCTGTAGCTCATGCAGAATGCAGCATGGGATGCTGACTGGTCCCATGGATGCTGTGTTCTTAACTTTGGAGAGTGCGGTCTTAACTTGTGCAACCATAATTACAGGGGCATTGCATTCTTCCGGTATAGAGATGGGCCCTTTTGGGGGTAGGAGGGTAAAGTTAGCACTGAACCTATCTCCCATGATGTTGGCAATATCAGTAGGTTCTGTATATCTAGTGCCATTGTGCTGTAGCTCAGAGCAGATCTGAGCATTGACATTGAGATTCTTGACATAGCTGTAGAATGCTTTGTGGTTGTCTTTAGCATCAGTGGCAATTTTATTTTCATAACTAGTTTTGGAGACAGCTTCTTACTGAGGCAGACCAGGGAGTTCCTGCAATTAGGGGATTTTACTCTTTTTTGCAACAGCTTCTTCCTTCTATTGTAGAATTTATTTATGGCAGGGGACCACCAGATTGGCTTCCTTTTTTTGGAGGATAGCATCTTGGTTCTGTTGGGGATGGCATGATCCATGCAGTCATGTATGTGCTTATACAGTGCATTTGTATAGGATTCAAAAGTCGTACCTCTATTTTCCATCTGTATGGGTGTCATGAAGTTTGCCACTTCTGTCTTAAGAAGCATGAAGTTGGCTTTGGAGAAGTTTTTTACGGTGGTTTCCTTAATATGGGGTGGGGGGCAGGATATAGATGTCTAGGGTGATTAGCCTGTGGTCAGACTTGACCAGCGAGGAGTTGACCTCTAGCATGGAGCATCGGTTACCCATATTGGTAATGACCAGATCCAGGATATTGCTGCCTCTCCTGGGGGGTATGGACAAGCTGATCCAGGGCATTGGAATTTATGAATTCCAGAAAACGTTGAGCAAATGAGTTAGTACATGAGTAGTTTTCCCAGTTGATGGTGGGGTAGTTGAAATTGCCCATTATTAGGGTAATGGGCTGTACTTTAATTTTATCCTGTATATCAAGAAACATGGAGTGTGCATCCTGTGGCATGATGGGGGATCTGTAACATGCTACAACCTGGATTGCAGTCTTGCCCAGTGTTAGTTGCACTTGGATAATTTTGGATGCATTATGTTGAGCAACTAGCCTGGAGGTGTGGATATCCTTAATGAATATGGACACGCCTCCTCCTTTAGTGTTTTGGTCCAGGTTAGGTGGCCTAAAGGTGTGGTATGAATTATAACCTGGTATTGCAGGGGTGCTCTCTGGAGCCTTGAACCAGGTCTTCGTCACTGCACAGATGTCAGTGTTCTCCATTTTAAGGAATGCGTTGAGTGAGTGCATTTTGAGGTTTAGACTTCTAGCATTGAGTAGCATTACCCTCAGATTTTGCTTGGTTGTACCTGCTATGGTGGTAAGTTTGTCATTTCAACCTTGCCTAAAAAGGCACTATAGGGGTGGCAAGAGCCCTAGCCAGTATCCGGAATCCCAGGGGTAACAGGTGCAGGCCATCTATGGTAAAGCATCGTGGTCTGTCGATCATGTTGTCCCAGGCAGACAGATACTGGATCCCCTTAGAATGACACCAGAAGCTTAGTCAATTGCTGAAGGCAATCATTTTGTCCTTGTACTGTGGTATCATTTTGGGCAATGGCAGTGATGCTACTCAGGGCCAAGGTCATACCTGCCTGGGCTACATGACCCAAGAGCTCCTCCATGTCTCTTTTCATGAAGTCCAGGGTGGTACATCTCAGGTCATTCACACCAACATGGACAATGACAGGGTCTTATTTGTACTTGTTGTGGCATGCTCTGAGTGTGTGCATTATGTGATGGATCTTGGCACCCGACAGGCAGCTAACAGTAACTTTCTCCTTGTTTAGCCTGGTAAGTGGGACATAAGTGTGCCTGACTATATTTCCTCCTATGACTAGTGTGTTGGGTACATTGTTTTGCCTTATGGGCTGAGGTTGAGTGGCATACTGATTTTGTGGGCTATGTGTCATTTGGGTAGTATTGGGGGGTGGTTGCTTGCATTTCGACTTTGGAGGTCTTTGTTGTTTGGGTAGATTTTTATTGAGGGCCTCCGCGAATTTAGGTGTGTGTTTTGTGTTACTATGTGTGGGTTTAGGTGGCATAGGTTTTGATGGACTATGTGTTGAGTGTGGTATGGTGCAGGTGTTTACTTTCTCCTCTTGACTGTCTAGTCCAGTATTGGCTGGAGAGAGCTTGGCTTTCACTTTGGCTATATAAGTGCATCTCTCACAGGTTGTAGCGTTGGGATGTAGGAGGAGGAGAGGGTTGTCAGTGTACATGAAGCAATTGCTACATTGTCCCAAGATACCCAGCTTCATCAGGTGGACAGGGGAAAACACCTGGAGCTGACCCTTAGACATGCCTGGATAGGTGCTTATTAATTTAAGCACTAAAAACTGTTTTCCTCTTAACAAGTGAGCAAAGTTGAGTGCTACAGTTCAAGTGCTGAACACAAGGAAACAGCTTTGAGTGCTAAAACTAGAAAACTGGCTACCACAAAGATATCTCCAACAAATGAAAGGTCCAGCCACAAGTGCGCTAAACGCTAGAATTTATTAAAAACACAAAAATACAGCGTTTTCGCTTCCTAAATCAGAAAACTGGCTAGTTCTAGGGGAAAATTTGAAGAGCAGACTTTCTGGCACCAGGAATAGTTTAACCCTAGTTAAATAGCGCTGCACGGTGCGCAAAACCTTGCAAACACAGATTTTTAAACAGAAAGATGAAAGGGATAGAAATAGCCCAAAATGGCCAATAAAACTACAGATTCTGAGCTGAAACCACTCCTCTAGCGACAGATAGACTGCTCAAAGCTCACCACTCAAGCAAGCAAGATCTGGGCAACACAGAAACTACAAAACAGCCCAGAATTCAGCAAAATCTGAAAACCGGACTCTACTGATTATAGAAAGGTGGGAATTGAGCAGAGAGATTTGATTTTTTTTTTTTTTGGGGGGGGGGTTGTTTGTTTTTCCAAGAATTAAAACAGATACAATAATACAAACACTTTTAAAGTAGAAAAATGGCTATAGCACTTGAGTGTGTAGCCCTCAACAGTTAAACAGTTGAAAAACACTTAAAAACGATCAGTTAAAGTGAAAACAGTATCAGAATTCAAAAAACAGTTCAATTAAGTTGCAAAGTTAATAAAAAACACTCGGAATAGTGTGGCTAGTGAAAATAAGCAATAAAAAACAAAACAGAGGTACTAAATCCACTCAAAGTCTCTCTTTTCTCTCTCAGCTGCCATAGAATTCTGCAGGACAACCAGACAGGATCTTGCTGAGGTAATACAAGCGCATAAACCATGCAAACATGTTTTTTAAACAAAAAGATGAAAGGGATAGAAATAGCCCAAAATGGCCAATAAAACTACAGATTCTAATCTGAAACCACTCCTCTAAAAACAGATAGGCTGCTCAAAGCTCACCACTCTCGCTGATGAACAGAGAAGCATCCTTCTATCTTAATAAGGTCTGGACAGCACAGAAACTACAAAACAGCCCAGAATTCAGCAAAATCTGAAAACTGGTCTGTACTGGTTATAGAAAGGTGGGAAATGATTAGAGAGATAGGATATTTTTCCAAGAATTAAAACAGATACAGTAATACAAACACTTTTAAAGCAGAAAAATGGCTATAGCACTTGAGTGTGTAGCCCTCAACAGTTAAACAGTTGAAAAAGACTTAAAAATGATCAGTTAAAGTGCAAACAGTATCAGAATTCAAAAAAACAGTTCAAATAAGTTGCAAAGTTAATAAGAAATGTTCAGAATAGTGCGGCTGGTGAAAATAACCAATAAAAAGCAAAACAGAGGTACGTAATCCACTCAACGTCTCTCTTTTCTCTCTCTACTGCTGTAGAACTTTGCAGGACACTCAAGCAGGATCTTGCTGAGATAATACAAGCGCAAAAAACGTGCAAACACGGGTTTTTAAACAGAAAGATGAAAGGGATAAAAATAGCCCAAAATGGCCAATAAAACTACAGATTCTAATCTGAAACCACTCCTCTAGAGTCAGATAGGCTGCTGAAAGCTCACCACTCTCACTGATGAACAGAGAAGCATCCTTCTATCTTAATAAGGTCTGGGCAATACAGAAACTATAAAACAGCCCAGAATTCAGCAAAATCTGAAAACCGGACTCTACTGGTTATAGAAAGGTGGGAAATGAGTAGAGAGAGGATTTTATTTTCGTTATTTCCAAGAATTAAAACAGATACAGTAATACAAACACTTTTAAAGCAGAAAAATGGCTATTGCACTTGAGTGTGTATCCCTCAACAGTTAAACAATTGAAAAACACTTAAAAATGATCAATTAAAGTGCAAACAGTATCAGAATAAAAAAAGACAGTTCAAATAAGTTGCAAAGTTAATAAAAAATACTCGGAATAGTGCGGCTAATGAAAATAAGCAATAAAAAGCAAAACAGAGGTACTTAATCCACTCAAGGTCTCTTTTTTCTCTTTCTGCTGCTGTAGAACTCTGCAGGACACCCAGGCAGGATCTTGCTGAGGTGATACAAGTGCAAAAAATGTGCAAACACACGTTTTTAAATAGAAAGAAAGATAAAAATAGACCAAAATGGCCACTAAAATTACAGATTCTGAGATGAAACCACTCCTCCAGCGACAGGCTGCTCAAAGCTCACCACTCTCATTGATGAACAGAGAAGCTTCCTTCTATCTTAGTAAGTTCTGGGCAACACAGAAACTACTAAACAGCCCAGAATTCAGCAAAATCTGAAACCCAGACTCTACTGGTTATAGAAAGGCAGGAAACGAGTAGAAATATAGGATTTTTGTTTTTTTGTTTTTTCCCAAGAATTAAAACAGATACAGTAATAAAAAATACTTTTAAAGTAGAAAAATGGCTATCACACTTGAGTGTGTAGCCCTCAACAGTTAAACAGCTGAAAAACACTTAAAAATGATCAGTTAAAGTGCTAACAGTATCAGAATTCAATAAAGTTCAAATATGTTGCAAAGTTAATAAAAAATGCTCAGAATAGTGCAGCTAGTGAAAATAAGCAATAAAAAGCAAAACAGAGTCTCAAAGTCTCTTGTTTCTCTCTCTGCTGCTGTAGAACTCTACAGGACACACAGGCAGGATCTTGCTGAGGTAATACAATTGTAGTCAAACACACTCTCTCACCACCAAGTTCATCTTAGCTATTCACATTTAACAAATGTAACATTAACTTAGATTCTCTCAAACACAGAAAAAATACACTGAAATTATTGAAGATAATAATGTCTGGATGCATAATGTATTGCATGGCTGATTACAGTAGCAATACAAGCCAGAAGTAATATCACCAGAAGTGCCTTCCACTGTCTAAAAATAATAGCAAATGCATTTTAAATCAATTATAAGAGCCATCATTTCCCTGTTCTGGTAAAATCCAGTTCCAGGGATGTGATTCTAATAGACAAAACTTCAAGTCTTGTAATGGTGGGACTGGCTACCTTAGTGCAGTGATTGCTGCGGCATAGACTTTCCTCAGCAGTTCAAAGACAAAGCAGCATTCCCAAAGTAAGTGAAAATAGTTAGCTCCGGTCAAATTACATCACCAAGATACATCATCCCCCACCCCCACCCCTTACTTTACCCTGCACAGGAGTTAGATGCCAGAAATGTATCCTTTTGAAATGTATGAAGTCTTTTGGCATACACAATGTTCTTTACCAGATTTCTTGTTCAGTTTGCATCTGTAGCATTTGTTCTCAACAAAACCGATTGCCTTCAACAATTGCTGCACTATCATTTTCTAATGCTTTTTACAATATAGAGAGCAGGTGGGGAATTGGCTTCTTGTTGTGTATTTCCTGGAACTGTTAACTGCTTCAGTATGTTAGAGTTAGTATCAATAGAACTACCTAGGCTTGTCATTTGTAGAATTTTCCACCATTTGCTTATCAGATCCCTCCAAAATAGAAAATCCCCTTTAATACAGCCTTTCCATATAATTAATCTACCATCTGTATGAATGCTTTAATTTACCTATATACATGCTGAGGGTCATGTCCTGCTTTTAATTAGCCCATGTTCCAAAAGCAGGTCTACCAACTTTTCTTTAATCAAGTGGGGCCATTGTTTTCACTTGGAGATAAATTAAGTGGAGTTCAGGCAGAATCCATACCAGTCTAGCCTGACACCTGACTTGAATGAAATGTATCTAATCTGCTGCTTAGACACGTTTTTGTAAATCAGGCAGCACTAAACACCTGCACTTAGTGTATACCTTTAGCTTTTTCCTATCTAGCTTAAGATGTTTGTTATTCCATATGAAGCTCACGAACATTCGGCTGCAATCTAGCATTTAGAGGGTGAAATGCTTGAGAGGGAAAGCAGCTTGTTAGTAAAGAAACTTTGGAAGGAGGCTCATGTTTAATGTTGACCTCTTTACATGAATCTATCATTGGTCATAAATATAGTGCTCAGATCAATGCATACTTTTGAGATATTATAATGCCTAAATACTTATGAATCTATTCGTATCTTAGCCCTAGCTGGAAAAAGACATATTTCCCTTGATGGTAAGCTTTATTTAGGGGGAAAAGCACTGTATTGCTCCAGTAAAGCTGGATGTGTTACCATAATCTTAAAATATCTTCATAAGGGTGGAAATTCTAGGGAACTATCCAATTACAGACCAATTGCCATACTATCTCCTCTGGCAAAAATCATGGAGAAATGCATTCATATGCAACTGTTAAAACACCTAATAGATAACTTATTAGCTAACTGCCAACACGGCTTCAGGCCATTTCACAGTACTACTACTGCCCTTTTATCCTTCTCTGACTGTATAGATAAAAATCGCAATAACAACACTCTATCCTCAGCCCTCTTTATTGATCTCTCCAAAGCCTTCGACATGGTTAACCACCAACTTCTCATAAACACACTGAAAAACCTATCTCTTGATACACTTACTATACAATGGTTTCAATCCTACTTAAGCAATAGGCAACAAGCAGTTATGTGGGAGAACAACCTATCTCCCCATCTCCCCATTGCACTAGGTGTCCCCCAAGGTTCTATACTTGGACCACTTCTATTCTCTATTTTCATCAATGACCTGTATACTGTTATTCCTCAAGCTTCCTTAATACAATATGCCGATGACTCCACATTAATATGCTCGGCCCCAACCCCAGCAGACCTTCAATCTCTCACCCAAAAAGTGTTTAACATAGTTGAGGAATGGCTACAACATCAGTGCCTCATCCTAAATCCCAAAAAAAACAAACTTCTACTTTTTACTCCCACCCACAAGGCCACACCTCTACACTTTACTGTCACATCTAACAATGGAACCATCATATCCCCCGACTCTACCACAAAACTCCTAGGGGTTCTAATTGACAATAACCTTAACTTTGAAGGCCACATTAACAATACCATAAAAACAGTTAACAAAAAACTAGGCTCCCTCTATAGAATCAAATCCTTTCTTACCCCACTAGCAAGATCTACTATTGCCCAGACCCACTTAATCTCTACCCTCCTCTATGTATATACTCCCATATATATACTAACCTCTCAAAAAACAACATGAACAAACTGGCTGTCTCCTACAACAATATTGTGAGATTTGCGACAGGCTCTACATTTAGGACCCATCACTGTATTAATTATCAAAATCTAGGTTGGCTAGAGTTACCTAATCTACTTCTATTTAAACAATTAACATTTGCCTATAAAATCCTGTATCAGCCTAACAACACACCAATTCTTACCAACCTTATCACCCCCTACAGCAACCTTAAGACCCTGCGCTCATCTAGCAAAATACTAGTACAAATACGCAAAACCTACAATAAGGCAGGGGACTCTCTGTTCTCTAATACCGTGGGTAAAACCTGGAACTCTCTCCCCAGTGACCTGACCTCCCTACCTTCACTAACACAATTTAAAATCAGGCTTAAAACCTACCTCAAATCACATTGGCTGTGCACCTGTCTGAACCCAGACTAACCTCTCACGTCTTCTTCTCACTAAGTTACTAAGTCTTAATGACTGTATAATCTAACTGCCTAATGAAAACCAGAATTATATCTTGCCTTTCAATTGATTGGACTCTCTTTTATATCATAATATGACTCTCAGTCTCCCTACTATGTTAACATATATTCTTAACATAAGATACTACAATCAAATGTGTTTTGAACTGAACACATTTCCTTATTTACTAAACTACTTACTCCAATATGTTCTTTCATGCATAAAATAGCTTAACTTTATATGGTACTTCCACCTGTTAAACTTTGAATTGTTTTATTTTTTGATTTAAGTAAAATATTGTTTTGTACTCTCGAGGAGCTTTTCTCCCCGGGCCTCTGCTGAAAATGGATATGTATCCAGCTGGACTAGCCCGGTCAACAAATGTAAAATAATAAATAAATAAATAAATAAATAAATAAATGGAATGGTTGTAAGCAAACAGTATTAATAATTAAATGTGTCATGCATTTAGTTATTTAGTACATAACAGCTGGCTCTGTTCCAAAAATTTACCATTAATCCCAAAACTCTCCAGCACTGGCAACATGTAGTCGCACTGTAGCATATCAGTGGACTCACTGAAATTAATAAATGCTGCCGCAGGTGGTACTTCACTAAGTTTCCCTAATCGGTGTATATTAAAAAAGTAACCTCAGTGTACCAGAAATTCCTTGTCATCCAGGAACAAACCATTGTTGGGAATGCCTTACCAATCTATGTATTACTCAACCTAATCCAAGGCTGCCTGCTCTTCATTTTTGCTGCTGCGCCTCCTTAAGTAATGCTGTTTGGCATACAGTCTCCCTTGTAGCACAAAGGCTAAGCTCCAGAGCTTGTGAAAGCTCAAATGAAATTCTAGTGTACTCATATACAGGGCCTAGTTTAAAGAGTCTCTTGTGTCATAAATAAAATACAAAAATCTACTGAGTGATTTTTTATTTTTTTTTCATTCCTGTACATGATGTCTTGGCAAACGTATACCCATAAATATCATCTCAATGGATAAAACCCTGTCTACAAGCCTTATAGCCCCTGGGATCAATTAATCATGCTTGCTCTAAAGGAGATGATAAGGAATAGACAGAATAAGTGGCTGACACCAGCCCACCTACACCAGAGGTATTGCTTCAGTGGTTTCTTTATAAGACAGAAGACCTTGAAAGCAGCATTTGGAAAGAGATATTTGTGCCCAGCAATTTCTGATTTGCTCAATAGCTGTATGAGCAAACATGCAGAGGTAGGTGTTTAGGTCAGAGCAGCTTTGTGGGCATGCGTGTGCATTAGTCTGCCACTGGGAATGGTATGAAGGTGAGGGAAAAAATTATCTGTTCTCTGTGGCTTCCTGGAAGACATCCCCTCTTCCGGGTAGTTTTCTTCTCATATACCAAGTACTAAAAGGAATGAAGTGTCGCAGGATAGATCTGCAGTAGAAACCAGTGATTCCCCCCCGACACACACACACACACACACACACACACACACACACACACACACACACACACACACACGATATAATGTGCAAGCGAGCAGTGCAGGGGAGAACAAATGGGCAAGAGTCTGAGATGAGTGGGCTGACACACAACAGACAACAAGAAGAAAATGTTATGATGAAATATCAAGCTGAGTTTATTCACCAAGCTAGTACTATATTGGATGACATTCCTACTGACAGTTGTAAGTGCAATGTCTGCAATTTGTTAGATGCATATACAGAAATGTCTCCTTCTGCATGCAGGTGTGGTTATGAGAGAGACTTTTCTTGCAATGTTTTAACAAAGATGAAATTTCTCATCCAGGTCAAAAAACATTTAGGGAACATTTGCCCAAAGTAAAGCACCTTCTGAAGAAAGTGTTAAGAAAAAAGCAATCAGAAGAATTTCTTCACATTTCAGAAATGCATGCTATCATTCGAGTTGCTTTAGTTCCCAATAATGAGTGATATTGGACAATGCTTTTGTTCTCTGAAGTCCTAGTAAGTATCTGAAAGTGCAGAAATTCATAACAGTGACTCTCCATATCATGATTTCCTCTTTACCTCAAAAGGTCTGGTGGTCATGTTAGATTTGAAGAAGACTTAACAAGATCCCATTTTCAAGCTTCATGTAAGATTTCCAAGAATGCAAGCAGAGAAAGAGAACTGGGCAGTTTCTGCTCCTTCCTTTTGATCTGTCTATGGCTCTCCCAGCTTTTTAAAAAGTGTTTGGTGCCTGACATAGCAAGTGTTATTTTGAGCTCTTTCATGATTCTGCTATCTCAACACTTATCTGATGTTTGAATTCATGCTGTTTGTGATTCCAGTTGCAATATCTTTAGCATCAGACTTAACAAGAAAAAGTCAAACTCTAGTTCATAAAATTGTTTCTAGGGGCTCTTTCAGACATGGTACAAAAAGTGTTTTTCCAATTCCAGAAGATAGTCTGAATTTTAATTCTGTTCTTCCGTCAATGGTACTTGATTTGCTCTCACAACAATGGTATTTCTCAGCATTGTGGAACATGTCAGCCAGCATCTTGATAGTTCAGATATCATAGTTTCATAGGAGGTTAGTAGGCTAACAGCCCTGGAGCCCTTACAAGCCTAACCATGTTATACCCGAGTTACCCTTACAGTCTTAGCCATGTTATACCCGAGTTACCTTAAATGACCTTGGTTAGATGGCCGTTATTAGCAGAGTAAATCTAAAGTCTGCACCGACTACCTCTGTCCATGAGGGACATGGGAACCACCCCCAGGATGAATTTGCAGTCTCCCATTCAGTTGTCCAGGTTATACTTGAATATGGTCAGTGAGGAGCTTTACTTTAAATCAGTATGCATACATAAAAAAGCATTATTTTAGAAGCTTTAGGATCTGCCTATTCATTACTTTTATTTGAAGCTTTTTATAATGCCTTCACTTATAAAGAAAATGAAATGGTGGATGACTTCACTTCAGAGGAGTGAAAGAAGTCTCTAGCCCCCCCCCCCCCCCCCCATTCTCAAGTGCTAACTTTGGATGCCTAAGACTTGAAATAGTATGCTCAGCTAGACTCGATGAAGGTGCAGTATCTGTGGTCTGCTATTCAGATCCAATCAGCATGAAAGAAATGTTGACAATGAAACAGCCATAAGAGCATTCAAGAACTGGCTGAAACAGTGTATGTCAGGGGTAGTGACTGATCACACTGTAGTTTTGTACATATATATGTACTCCACACTCTATTAACAGTTGTTGTGTGAAATAACGTATGAGATCTTGATTTGTTTCTGAATGTTAATCTCTAAAAAGAGCATATGTTAGGGGAATGAACCTACCTTAGTGGATCAGATGAGATGAAATATTTAGCTGGATCTCAAATAACAGCATAGCCTAAACTTTAATCATGTGTTGCCAAAGATATTAAAGGAGGGGCTGCTGAATATAATTCTGCTTGTTTTCCTCCTCAGTCAATTCTCTTGATTCCCTAGATTTTCACAATTCACACTGCCTCAGTAGCATATTGGGTCTGGGCCTGCAAACACCCACACTGGCTCAGGATTCCCTTTTCTGATGCTGTGCTTGGGAATCAGCAATTCCCTTCCCATCAGGGAAAGACATAGCTTTGTCGCAAGAAGTCAGTTCAGTCTTTTAGTACTAGCTGTAAGAATCACATAGTTGCATCTCCAAAGCAGCCTACATTGATGAATTACAGCTTCCAGACTCAGTTAAGATCCCTTTGGGAACTTTCCATTCTCTTTACTGTTATATATTTTTGATTTCTTTCTGTTTTATTTTAAAAATATGCATATGTATATGTATTTATATATACATACACACATATATGTATACACACACGTGTTTGTGTGTGTGTGTGTGTGTGTGTGTGTGTGTGTGTGTGTGTGTGTGTGTGTGTGTGTGTAACTTTTTATTTTAGTATGCTTGTTCTTTTGTACTGCTGTTAATTATTCTGGGAATTCTAATTCTATTTTCAGGGATTTCTTTTCTCAAGATGCTGCCACTGTAAGAGAGTTTCTAAACATTCTATGCCTCTTGGCATCAAGAATCCTCATAATACCACTGGCTAGACTCCACATGAGAAAAAATTCAATGGTAATTAACATATTGTTGGACACAGCATTTGCTTCCCTTGGAATACCAGATACCAGTGCTGGATTTTGTGAAATGAGAATTACAGTGCTGGAGTGATATCTCTCAGTCCACACCTGACATTCTCACTCCAGATCCCAGTTCAACCAGATCACGTAGATTCATCAGATGTTGCATGTGGAATAGAGTCTAGGGGAATTATAGTGCATGGCAAATGGGGTCCTTTGGATGCTACAAAGCACATACATATCAAAGAAATGTTAGCAGTGATTAGACCTTAGTTCTTCACCACTTATGATCTCCAAGTCTCTTTTCTTTGATCACAGACAACACCACAGTCATGCGGTACCTGAACAAACAAGGTGGTACAGGGTACAGCCTCTTTGCTGATTGACATTGATGGTTTGGGATCTAGCCTTACAGCATTCTCTGATGCTTCAGGTCTCATACTTCCCATCACAGTAAAACCTAGTGTCAGACTAAGGAGATCCCAAATGGACTTTTACGAGTGGAAACTCAAGACAGTGGCCTGCCCAGATTTGGTTCAGATATGGGGAACACTTCAAATAGTTCTGTTCACCTCTTTTCACAACAAACAGTTGGAAAAATTCTGTTCAAGACATCCTTGCAACCATGCTTGGAGGACAGAATCAATTTCATTCCCTTGTTCAGGTATATTTCTTTCATCATTTCAACCCTTCCCACTGATACCCAAATTACTTCTGAAGATTCAGAAAGAATTACCAAAGATGTTTATGGTGACCCTCTTTTGGCCCAGGGCAATTACTGCAAGCTTCCTCACAATGTGTCAGAGTTGATTAGTTCACCCAGCTTAGAGCAATTGCCACTGATAGCCAGGATGATTCTATCTTGGTACTTTTTAGGCAGTTGTTCCATGAAGAAGTGAGCAGGTATTGAAGTAATCAAAAAAAACGGCAACTAGAAAATTCTATGTTTACAAGTAGAAGAGGTTTTCTAGGTGGTACCTAACCAATATCAGAAGGCCTGCTATGGCGTTTACTCCTCTGATTTTGAAATATTTATGTGAGCTACACAACGGTAGCTTGTTGTATGTCTCAACCCCTTAGCACTAGAAATCTGGACAATGTCTAATATAACGGGGGGGACAAATTCCCAAAAATAGGGACAAATTTTAAATATTGGTCTTATAAACTTAAAAAGTTGCTAGAATAACAGGATTTGTGTCAACGTGCATTTTCTGAAAGATATGAAGTCTGACTAAAATCTGTGTCATTATTTAGTGACTTCAATCCTCAGTGGTTTGCTAGAAAATCACAGATTTTATGAGGAACAGACCAAAAATATGAGGCAAAAGTCTGAACATTCTGCAAAAATTTGGACAATTGAGGGGTATGTAGCTTATCCTATGCATCTGTCAAGATGCATCTTGCAGTATTTTCAGCTTGTCTGACATGGATTCACCCCTTTCATCATTTTTTGTGGTGATCACACAGTTTATGAAAGGAATGTTCCACTTGAATCCCCCTTAAAAAACAAATTCCTCATCCTCCTGGGGATCTTAACTTTGTTCTGGAGAAACTGAGCTTATCTCCTTCTGAATCTAACTTTCAGGCTGATTTAAAGTTCATCACTTGGAAAACTGTTTGCTTATTGCTTTGATATCTGTAAGCCGAGTCTCTGAGTTGCAAGCTTGCATGGTGGGTCAATCTTATCTGATTTTCCACTAGGACATAGTTGTTTTATGCACTAGTGCTTCTCTCATGACAAATATTGTTTCTGAGTGTACTCTGAATCTTTCTGGAACCTAAAAATAAGTGAGAGAAGATTTGCCATACTTTGGATGTGCACAGGCAACTCAGGTCCTACCTTGTCAGAACTTAGCCCTACAGGGAAAGTTTAACAGCTGTTTATTTCCTATTCTGGGGTTAAGAAAGGTTGACCTGTCAGTATACAATTGGTTGCTCACTGGTTGTGCTCTGTTATTGTTTTTTGTTACTCTCACCATGGTAAATCTGTTCCAAGCAAATTTAAGGCAATTCCTCCAGAGCCTCTCTTTGGTGGCATATTGGAAAGGAGTGGATTCTAGAAGCATTCTAGAGGCAGCAAACTGGTCCTCTGTTCACACCTTTACAAAACACTACAAACTGCAATATTTCTCAAATTTCAGAGCAGGCTTTACAAGGAACATATTTCAAGGGCTCCTGGATCCTTATCCTTTCTCCTCCCAGGCAGAGTAGACTTTGGGAATCTACCCATATGCCACTGAGGCTATGTGAATGATGAACATAGTACAGTTGTGTAAGTCCTACTTACCTATAAGAGTAGATGCTTGAATTTCATACTGTATCAGTGGCAGCATCCACCCACCATCCCCCTTATTTTGTATATAGTTCTGTGGTATCCAACCTTCTTGCATTGTTGGTTGGCTTTGGTAATTTGTGTTGCTGATTTGTGGCTGTGAATTGGTTCGTTTCAGACAAGTTTAGCTTCTCAGTCCTTCTTGGTTTTTCCTACTTGCCAATAAAAGCTTGAATAACTGCCTTTCTGTGACATGAGTTAGGTTTCCCTGATGGGAGATCCTTGGGCCAATCACTTATCACAGAGAGGCAGAGGCGGGGTTTCTGAGCACTGAAAAGATGCCAGAGTGAGTTTGTGCAGGCACAAAACCCACATAACACTGAGTCAGTGTGAAATTTGAATATCTGTTGTCACAGATAAGTCGGACTTAGGCAACTGCACTTGAAGAAATAGCTTGCTAGCTCTGCTGTTACTTATTTTGTTGCAGTTCAGTTTTCTTTCGCAACATGGTTTGACTTTATCATGTAATATGGGTCATGTCTTTCCCCATCTATCCATTGTTGCTTCACTGAAGAATTTGCAGACATGCTTGACAGTGGTCTAGCTGTGCATTCTATTGACAAAAAATATTTTTAGACTCTCCCCCGGATTCATGAAGCTCGGCGCAAGGCCGGTGTAAGGCTTGCGCCGGCCGTGCAGCGTATAAATGGCGTAGCAGTGCCACATGCATAGTAATGAGTGTGCGCTGCAACTACAACCATGTGCATAGGGCACGTGCGTGAGTCCAGGGAGCCTAACTAGGTTGCGCTCGGAGGCGTGGCCAAATCGGCAGGCGATGAGCAACCTAAAGTGCTGAATCTTACAGCCCGCCTGCAATAGTAACCGCACCTATCAGTGTCCATGGATAATGAAACGTATGCAAAGTATGCTACATAGTACCCGTCCACACAAAATGGAGAACCAAACATAAATGCACGAAATACAAAATGTTCCCGTTCATGGAACAAATGATACTTAGAATACTGTGTCCGTTACGTAGTGCACTGTCAGCAGTCATACCCAGTGGAGGTGTACTGCATCATGTCAGCGCGCCGCAAATACACATGACTAGCCCCATGGGCATGGTCACCAGCAGTCCCACAGTGGTAGTGATAGTACACAACTGGGCAGTCATGGCCATATAACAACCATAAAGAAACTAGACATCCCAAACACACACAAACAGATGTATAGTAAAATGTGCTATACACAGCAACGTAACCGTGACATACACATAGGATGGCATATGCCGAATCGGAATATCCAGAAGCAGAACCCATGCATGCAAATGTAATACACAACAACCCCTTTATAGCACGTAACCCGCACCCATGTCCGAATGTCCACCTAATCCAGCTAGCAGCCCTGCGCAGCTGCACACCTACACAGAGCGGGTATACCCCATATGTAGTAGGAAGTATTGTCCTAGGCAGTGACAGGCTTGCAAATATGTACCCCACATATGTCAACATCCCATCCCAGGTACTGAAATCCAAATGGCTGCATGTGAATGTGTCGGCAGAATGTGTACATCCCGCGTGTGGTTACTGACCTGTCAAAACCCCATAGGTGTTCACACGCCACGGTGTCCATAACTGTACACATCTGGACAAAGCAGTATGTGTAGCCACGGTACTGATGAGTAGTTATGCAGATATGCAAAACATAATACACAGGGTGGAACAGCTGTCCACCAAGCAGGTCACTCCAGCAGGGTTGCCACATATACAGATTGTCAAGGTGGGACATCACTCGTAGATATGTGTGGATTTGCATGGTAAAACACATACGGCCAATGCAAAGGATAGAATAACACGTATATGCCAGAATGAAAGGTTATTGCATAGCATGTGAATAGCTTAAGCTATCCAATATAATAGTCATGTGTACCAGATACAAAATGCCTGTAACATGCAAGTAGTAATGAAGGTAAGAAATACACTACTGTGTTAATATCACAGGACATATGGCACATGTCAAGTGTTGACACAGGACACAAATGTCCATAATGGGGCCTCCCCCGCAAAGAGGAACAAGTGCTAACCCTACCCCCCACTGAAGTATCGGCAGTATAAATACAACCCAATCACACACCAACACCACCGTCCAACCCAGGACAGCAACAAAAGCTGGACAAAGACTAACACGATGCGTGCACAAATAGGGACACATGTAATCAGTGCTCTCACAACCTTCTACAGGTCACCGAATAATAGTATGTACATACGCATGAAATGCTGTGAAGGATGTGTGGTAGTCCCCAGATTCACAGAGGTACGTACACATATACACTGTAACCAACCATCACATATGTTCACTGTAACACAGCATACCTGCAGGTAATACATAGTTCCGTCATGTGCTACATAAATATCCACGCATGAATGACTACAGGGAATAGACAATTGTGAATGGGAACAACGCACAACATGGAATATGTATGATAACCAGCACCACCCACATCATTGTATGCCAACAGCATAAGCTATTGTCAGTTTTCCAAACACCCGTGTCTGTAAACACAGATTGAATATTATAGCAATAACCCATGCCTGGGTGTGGGTAATGCTGGATATACCCACGGTTGGCGTGGTGGGACCAAACAAAGCCAACTGTGGGTAAATACAGCATTACCTACACCCAGAAGTGGGTTATTGCTATTATACCATGACATCATGTAAGGAAATAAACTATTAATTCCCTTACATAATGGCATAGTATAATGCCTGTCTGCTGCCCTTCCGCAGATGTCTGGCATCCACGGCAGTGCTGATGTACTGCGTGCCTGCGCAGTACATCAGAGCTGTTGGCAAAAGCAATGGAGAAAGCAAGATCTCCATTGCTTTTTTGTAGTGTTTCGCTATGTTACATGGGTTTAACATAGCGAGACAGCTTTAAAATAAGCAACGGAGATGTCCGTTGCTAATTTTAAAACTGTCTCGCTATGTTAAACCCATTTAACATAGCAAACACTACAAAAAAGCAACGGAGAGCTTGATTTCCCCGTTGCTTACTTTTAAAACCTGTCTCGCTATGTTAAATGTGTTTAGCATAGCGTGACAGCTTTAAAGTAAGCAACGGACATCTCCGTTGCTTATTTAAAGCTGTCTCGCTATGTTAAACCCATCTAACATAGCGAGACAGGTTTTAAATACCGAGTTATACTAATGGAAAAAAGTCCGGGTGACCGGACTGTTTTCCATTAGTATAACTCGATTTACAACAGGCACGCTGGCCAATCAGCGTGCACAGTTTGGAATAATGGGGGGATCATGGTATAATAAACATGGACAAACTGTGCCCATGTGCCTCGTCTGACATTCGTACATGGTCAGGGCAGTTCTGTACACTAGGCGGACAAGACCAAACCCTGAGCTCCACAGGAGCACCCTGACAATTAAAGACCTGTATGCGTTGGGACTATAAGCCTTTGTGTTATGAATATCCCTGCGGTTACACCATATGCATCCTGGGTCAAGAGCATTAGGGAATAGGGAATGTGTAACATGTAGTACCACACTTTTCCCAGCAGGAGAATGGATGCCTGTGACGTAAGTGAGTGCGGGGGGGGGTATGTTAATGTAGCTATGTACCATGGGTATACATATAAATGAGACAGAACACCAAACGTGTAGTGGTCACAGCAACCGGCCAACGTGAATGCAGTCCCGTTTGAATTACGAGTATAGAACATATAAATGTGAATGTGTAATTAATGCGTCTGTGCCGCAAAGACAGTTAGATATGTAAAGGTGAAAGTGTGTTTCGCATACGTCCGTTAACCGGATCAGAGATATGTTACTGGTACTGTCACAACTAATACAGGCCACGTAAGCACAAAGACTCAGTAAACATATGTAACACAGAATACGGATATGCATGTGCGCCTGCGCGTAACCCACAATAAGGAAATGCAAGTGCGTCTGTGCGTGTGTGATCCGCTGACAGCAGAGTAAATTAACGCTGTTTCCCCCACGTTAGTTATACATGTCTCAAAACTGTCAGCCTCTGAAAGTATGGAACTGGACAATGCCATGCAAAGTACTGATACAAATAGTGAGAAACACAAGATATGTGCTAAAACAAACATAGAAAGTGGATAGAATAACGGGTGTGTTAGTAGCAGGGATTGACGAAGGGTATGCATTCGTATCCTGAACTACTTGTCAGAAGGTGCCACCGTAAGTCTCAAATGAAATGTCAGCAAATTACCAGATAGACACAGGTCAATGTAAAACACACCTAAGATAAAGGGTCAACCATCCGTACACTCTGCCAGTATCTGTGCAGTGGAAAGGTATGGTATGGTTATAGATGTGTGTACACAGGTAATCCACAGACATTAACAAAGCAAGGTATGAAACGAGGAGTTTACATGTATATATGTACACACAACAGACCTATGTCCCGTATATATGACACATGGATATAAATATGCCAAGTAATAGCTAATATGGGTAGTCAAACAGACATCCACGAATGGGGAATATACAGCAGCAGTCAAAATCATTGGCCAGAAAGTGACAGTCCAGCAAGTTCTACACTTTAAACATGCATATTGGAGTCCATTGTAGGACTCCAAAAAGTTATCCATTCGCAGTACCCGCTACGATTGACGCAAAGGAAGTGACAGATGCAAATACGAATCAGCTGTACATGCACTAAAATCAGGTGCAAGGGTGATGACACATGTGTTCATGAAATGCAGGACGTATGAACAGATATCCCTAGAGTGGAGAGTGCATATAAGTGCGTCCACATCCCAGTACCGCACACATTAACCATGTGTAATGTGTACCGTAGAGGGTTGCAGGCATGGGAACCTGGGTATGCAGAAATGGGCCTAGGTGTTGTTTGGCAGAGAATTTGTAGGCCCGCCCCGTGGGAGGGATGTGGGTATAGCACATGCCTTTATTCTCAATAATGGTGCAAAGCATCCACTGAATAATGCGGAAAGCAATTTGGAAATATGTACAGCCCTATATCAGTGTCCTGTAGGCGATTCCCATGGATGGACATGCGTACGACCAAGATGGTACCCATAACTGGAAAACTGTCAGAATAACACAGCTGCAGTAAGGCATAGTACAGGAAATACAGATAGGGACTATATTATAAATACCCCATACAAAGTCAGACCGTTGTGCGAATACTGGCGTAGCCATGAATACGGATGTTATGAGTGTCACGAATCATGCAATGGAAATAGCGGTCACTATCACCTACTGCACAGTCCGTAATGCCTAGACAGCAATCAGCTAGAAAGGCACATCACTATGTGAAATGTAACAAGGGCAAAGGCCAAATGTCAGGGTGTGTACACATAATGACAACAGGTCAAGGGTATGAAGGAGCTAACCTGTCCAAAATACATGTACTGAACTGGTGATACTAGGCAGACAGGTGAGAAGAAAGACAGCAGGACAAATGGGCAAACATGTATAAGTCATACCCCGGAAAATGTGAATGACAACGTATGCCCTGCAAAGGTCAATGTGGAAGGTAATTAGACACAAAGGTAAAGTGTCCCCCAGGGTGTCATGAAGTGTCAACATAACAATTTCCAGACCCCCATAGTCGTACGTGAGCCCCGCCACTGACGGAAAGCGCAAATACGACGCACACATATGGTACATGAAAGAACAATTAGTGTGGATAAGCAGATGTAGACCTGTGTGAGGAATACAACTGTATGTGTGGGTGTGTCATGCAAATACAAAGTAATGTCATGTGGGCTGTCATGTCGCCATACACTGTGTGTGTATTGTAGTCAGACAGTAGGTATGTTGTATCAGACACATACTCTGCAACTGTACAGATGTACGCAGACTGTGTAGAGTTATGCCTCATATGTTTGCTGTGTTCCACGTAACAGTAACAATCCGGCACTCTCATGATAACTGACGACAGGAAACAACGACAAACATGTGATGAAGACACCAAATCAGACAGAAATGCCATACTCATGCATAACATATCACTGTGCTCACTATCAATGTTTGTAAGAGCAACATGTCATTACTGGCCCTGAGTGCCCCACTATCACATAAGGCCTTGTCCAGATATACGCTCCTTGAGGTGGAGTGTTATGAACAGAAACAGATACATGTGTGTGGCAACATTATTATCCACTGCAAGATGATGAAATGTGCTGCAATAGGAAGTGCAGTATTGTCCGCAGGTATGTGCTGAAATGCAATTCAACAGCAGTCTACATGAATTACCTATATTGGCGACACCTGCACAGATGATTATAGTGAGACATACACACGACCATGCACACAGCTCAGATAGACATACACACATCATAACCAGGCAATGATACACAAAGTCTATAGCGTGTATGAGTACAGTGACAGTATAGCAAGGATAGCTGTCTGCCAAGATATACAGCAGATGTCTGTAAGGGTGTGTAACACCTCCCGGAACATGGACGTTGCATGGACAATGTTCGGATTTGCATCGTACCACATTGCTATGTGTAAGCTGTGCAAATATGCGATACATGGGACAGACAGCTGTCCATGCAAGAGCAGCACTATGGGCATAATATATATATATATATATATATATATATATATATATATATATATATATATATATATATATATATATATATATATATATACATTGAGAGAGATACAGACAGACACATGTGGCAAGGCCGGTAGTGGAACCTACACATCACTACCCTATCACACCACAGCATGACGCACGTAGAGAACACACTACGGAGGTCGCTAACCACAGCAGACACACAGGCAGTCCACTAGGTGCGTCTCAACATCCGCAAACACAGAGATGTCAGCAGGATATATGTGTGTTGCGAAGCGTCTAAAACCATAACCTACGAACCCATGCATCTGGGAGCATAGACACACACACACACACACATCTGGCAGGCATGGGAATTGACCTTACACCTACCTACCCTATCGCATGACAGTATGACACAATTACAGAATGCGCTACTCAGATTACTGAACACAGCACTGTCAGAGCATACGTCTAGGTGGGTGATATCATCCACAAAGGAATAGACGCTGATAGCAAATTTATGTATTGTGAGGCGTCTAAAAGCATTAATGTCTCCAGAGGCAGCTGAAAACACACACACACCTGGAAGGGCCGGTAGTTGAACCTACACCTACTTACATGAACACACTACAGCACGATGCATTTACAGAACGCGCTACCGAGATTACTGAGCACAGCACTGTCAGAGGCATACTTCTAGGTGGGTGACATCATCCGCAAAGGAATAGATGCTGATAGCAAATGTATGTGTTGTGAGGCATCTAAAAGCAATACTGTCTCCAGAGGCAGCTGGAAACACACACTTGGAAGGGCCGGGAGTTGAACCTACACCTACCTACATAAACACACTACAGCATGATGCATTTACAGAACGTGCTACCGAGATTACTGAGCACAGTACTGTCAGAGGCATACTTCTAGGTGGGTGACATCATCCGCAAAGGAATAGACGCTGATAGCAAATGTATGTGTTGTGAGGCGTCTAAAAGCATCACTGTCTCCAGAGGCAGCTGGAAACACACACATGCACTTGGAAGGGCCGGGAGTTGAACCTACACCTACCTACATGAACACACTACAGCATGATGCATTTACAGAACGTGCTACCGAGATTACTGAGCACAGCACTGTCAGAGGCATACTTCTAGGTGGGTGACATCATCCGCAAAGGAATAGACGCTAATAGCAAATGTATGTGTTGTGAGGCGTCTAAAAGCATCACTGTCTTCAGAGGTAGCTGGAAACACACACACACGCACTTGGAAGGGCCGGGAGTTGAACCTACACCTACCTACATGAACACACTACAGCATGATGCATTTACAGAACGCGCTACCGAGATTACTGAGCACAGCACTGTCAGAGGCATACTTCTAGGTGGGTGACATCATCCGCAAAGGAATAGACGCTGATAGTAAATGTATGTGTTGTGAGGCGTCTAAAAGCATCACTGCCTCCAGAGGCAGCTGGAAATACACACACACACTTGGAAGGGCCGGGAGTTGAACCTACACCTACCTACATGAACACACTATAGCATGATGCATTTACAGAACGCGCTACTGAGATTACTGAGCACAGCACTGTCAGAGGCATACTTCTAGGTGGGTGACATCATCCGCAAAGGAATAGACGCTGATAGCAAATTTATGTGTTGTGAGGCGTCTAAAAGTATCACTGCCTCCAGAGGCAGCTGTAAATACACACCCACACACACACACTTGGAAGGGCCGGGAGTTGAACCTACACCTACCTACATGAACACCCTACAGCATGATGCATTTACAGAACGCGCTACTGAGATTACTGAGCACAGCACTGTCAGAGGCATACTTCTAGGTGGGTGACATCATCCGCAAAGGAATAGACGCTGATAGCAAATGTATGTGTTGTGAGGCGTCTAAAAGCATCACTGCCTCCAGAGGCAGCTGGAAACACACACACGCACACACACCACACACACACACACTGGGAAAGGCCGGGAGTTGAACCTACACCTAACTACATGAACACACTACAGCATGATGCATTTACAGAATGCGCTACCGAGATTACTGAGCACAGCACTGTCAGAGGCATACTCATAGGTGGGTGATATCATCTGCAAAGGCAAGGATGCCGATAGGGAATGAAGACAGAGTGAGCAGTCACACAGCATGTTACTATCCCAAGGTGGATGTACAGTAACATGGCAGTGCTGCACTCGGGAATACTAACTATCTACGGAGCACTACATCACGAAATGGATACGGGATGCACCACAGACAGTACACCCTTTGAGAGAGCAACCAGTGTGTTTGATGTAGGCATCCATTGTGGCATAGCAACTATATATAATTCACCTGGATGGCCACCATGGCTATGCAGGATGTCAATGGCCATGGCTACATGCCTAGTATCAGACGTCGGTGCAGAATGTACTGTGTGTCCATGAATGGCGTACTGGGCATGCTCACACACTTAGCATTTGCAAAGTGCAAACATGCATACACATGGAGTGTAATCATGAAAGGGCAGAGTGTGGAATGTACTGTGTCCACCTACACAACAGCAAACCGGGCATGCTCACACACTTAGCGGTTGCAAAGGGGAAACATACATGCACAAGGGGTATAATCACAGAAGAGCACAGTGTGCAATGTACTGTGTGTCCATCTACACAACTGCTTATTGGGCATGCTCACACACTTAGCATTTGCTACGCGCCATCCAGCATGCAGACAGAGTGTACACACAGAAGGCATAAACATGGAGTGTAATCATGGAAGGGCAGAGTGTGGAATGTACTGTGTGTCCACCTACACAACAGCAGACTGGGCATGCTCACACACTTAGCTGTTGCAAAGGGGAAACATGCATGCACACGGGGTATAATCACAGAAGGGCGCAGTGTGCAATGTACTGTGTGTCCATCTACACAACTGCTTACTGGGCATGCTCACACACTTAGCATTTGCTACGTGCCGTCCAGCATGCAGACGAAGTGTACACACAGAAGGCATACACATGGAGTGTAATCATGGAAGGGCAGAGTGTGGAATGTATTGTGTGTCCACCTACACAACAGCAAACTGGGCATGCTCACACACTTAGCAGTTGCAAAGGGGAAACATGCATGCACACAGGGTATAATCACAGAAGGGCGCAGTGTGCAATATACTGCGTGTCCATCTACACAACTGCTTACTGGGCATGCTCACACACTTAGCATTTGCTACGCGCCGTCCAGCATGCAGACGTAGTGTACACACAGAAGGCATACACATGGAGTGTAATCATGGAAGGGCAGAGTGTGGAATGTACTGTGTGTCTACCTACACAACAGCAAACTGGGCATGCTCACACACTTAGCAGTTGCAAAGGGGAAACATGCATGCACACGGGGTATAATCACAGAAGGGCACAGTGTGCAATGTACTGTGTATCCATCTACACAATTGCTTACTGGGCATGCACACACACTTAGCATTTGCTACGTGCCGTCCAGCATGCAGACGGAGTGTACACACAGCAGGTCACGGTAAGGTAAACCTGTCCACATGCACAGGGTAGTCACACATACAGTTACTCGTACACACACAGATGACATCACAGGTGTCACGGGTGCAGGTCAAACATGTACACACTGCAGTGAACACTGTAGCTGTCATGCCAGCACCATGTCATCGGTGCAGCAGTAAGCCTCACGGTCCAACAACAGCATGTGACATATGTCCACAGGTCTGTATAGCAGTGTACACCAGTTGTGCAGAGTACACATGTACTAACAATGATCCAACATGTGTGATGTAGTCCACCCATATCAGTATACATGGACAGGTCGACTCCACACATACCACGGCCCTGACACAGCTGTGACACATGACCGCTGCTGTACCTCAATGAACAAACGTCTGGATATGTCATACATGTGATTGTCTGGATGTGTGCATGGACTGCACACATGACACATACAAAACCTGTGATGTACCACATGCATAACACTGGCGTACACAGTGCTACACACACGAATGGAAGGTGGACCCATGTCTATGGAATGCTCCCACTACAGGGTGTAGCAGTGTTGACTGGAACACATACCCTTGTATTGTTTGCCTGTGACAGCTGTGATACCATACCACAGTCATGTATTATGTATGTCAACACACATGTCAAAAAGTAGCAATGCATACACACATGGCAACAGGAGACACATGTGACATGTGTACTGTGCATGGAGCAGCCATGCATGAACAGTGGCCGATGTCCATAACATAGTTGCAACAACCTACCACATGCATACCCATCATAGGGGCCGTTATACGGTGGCATAGAAACAGCACGCATGGAGGTATGTGTGTACATAATGTGTTTAAACACCTGTCTACATGCATGTGTGCAGGTGGTGGCTCACAGTTGTGTCACACACCATCCTACCCTGCCATGTGCATACAGTATGCTATGTCGCTGTTACATGACAGTGCTGACATAATGCATACCCAGCGGTCAGGTGTTATCGACTGTATGTCACATGGCAACTGTAACACCTACCACCTCCCAAGTGCATATATCAGCACATCTGCTGGATACAGTGTTGGTACACATAATGCACTACATACCGCTGCATGCCTGCACACGTATCATATGGCGGGTGTAGTATTCCCAGCACTGACATGTGTGCATGAATGTGTGCCCATGTATGCCACATATTGGGGGGAATATGTCCCATGTGCTACACATCCCTGTACACCATAGTAGAGATCTGTACATACCTCAGTGTGGGGAGCATGAATTTGGATGGTGCAGTACTTGCAACACATTGTCTCCCTGTGTACACATGTGTGGTCACCACAATGTGTGTGTGTCTACATGTTTGTATGTCTGCTGCTTGGTGTGAGTGTGTATGCTAATATACTGTTGTGAACGAACACTAACCACACATGGTGACTATCCCGTACTGGTGCTGCATTGCACAACCCTGTCGATGCCATAGGTGTGAGCCATACTGGCTACCTGTGCATGTCCACTCCCTGTGACATGGTGTGTGGGTGCATAGTATTGTGAGGGTGCTGACCACACAGGCAGGTGTCCCCATCTGCACACTATGGGGTGTGCATCATAGTGGTGTACACCCCGCGATTGCGACCATGTTCCTGTACTGTTACAGGGTCCTACTGCTGCACAGCGTGCCCCACAGCTGACAGGTGACACCTGAAGTCAGTGGCCATCACGCTGTGTACGACACCTGCACCATGTCACCATACCTGTAGTGTGTCCTGCTATGTATGTGACGTCTCTGTCCACTGTAGCCTGTGGCACCGACAACATGCATCAAGTGCAGTATATGTGCGGACATGTGTGTCATGTAGGTGTCCAGGCAGGTTGCGGGTACATGTAGAATGCTGATATTGCCAGATGTGCCTGTGAGTAATCCACAGCTACACGTGGGGGACCGATAACAGTGCTCCCTGTAGGCACATGCGAGTACACCATAGGAGGGATTCAGGGTATCAGAACCAACATGGTGCTACACATGTAACCGTCACACATACCGTGAACACATCACAATGCATGCTGCATCTGCACTACATGGTATGTCTGCTGCATGTTGACAGTACACAACCCACGTCACATACGCATCTGTCAGTATTCATACACAACCACTGCAACATACACATCCCACGCTATGCATACACAGGTATCACATACATCTCTCACTATCCTGTCCACCCTGTGCATCAGAATATATTTGCATAACCCTGCGCCGATGGTGTGAATGACAGGGATGCGGCAGAGGCTTCATCATATGCACAGGGTGATATGTTTGCCAGGGGCATAGGCTGCACCAATGGATAACATCATGTGTGTGTGTAAAGGCCGGTGAGTTTACTGGACATGTCTGTGCAAAATGCATGTGGATGTGGTGGAGCCCTACAGTTGTGTCTGCTGTGTGTGGGTAGTTGTGTACACAGTTCAGCCATATGTGATGCCTACACGGGGTATAATTGACAGCCCCAGACTGTACAGTGCAGGTTGTAGAGCTCACTGTGTCCGTCCACGGCCACGTGACCTGTGCCTGCCTGGGGTTGCACGGGCACTACCAGGTGGAGGTACAGAGTGGCTACTGTCCGATGACACATGTCCGCTGGAACCGTGTCCACAATGGGACCGGCCAGGGCCACGTCCACATGGCCTGCTGTGTCCTGGTATGGACAGTGCAGCACCAACTGCACTGCTACTGCTACCGGCACTATGTGAGTGGGCATGAGAGGTGGCACGCACACGTCGACCTACACTTGGTGGTGTTGCTGGCCTATGCCCACGTGTCCTACGCCTCACCCCTACCAGGTGTTCCAGCACAGACAGCTCACGCTCGCGGATTGCCATGCCTCGGTCGAGGATTCCAATCATTTCACCTAATCGCCTATCCAGTACATTAGCAATCTGCTGTTGAGCATTTGCCAATGACTGGATGTTGTCATTCAGGGTACGGATTGCAGCCCTCTGCAGCCTCTGCCCTTCTTGGTTCTGCCATTCTGCACGTGCCTGTGCCGCCATTACAGTCTGGAACATGCGTCTGGTGATACCAGCTGCTGCGCCCTGTACTGCAGGTGCATGTCCACCAGAGGTCCTCCTACGAGCAGCACCAGCCACATGCCTGTGTGGCACATCACCAGTCATTACACTGGCAACATGGTGTGTAGTCACACCTTCTGTAGCCACCACATATTCCTGTTCAATGCCAACAGACGCTGACTGTCCTTCCTCTATGGGCAACGGTGATGTGGTATGTGTTGGCATCAGAACCGTGAGCGGGGAAGAGGGGGACATAGGTGGGATGGTAACCAATGGCACAGATTCAGCCCCTGACAACCCTGCCTGTACCTCATGCATATGGTCATCACCGCTAGTATCTGTGGGGACACTAACATCAGATGGACCGCAGGAGGGTAACGCACCTACACCACCTGTGAATGCAAAGACATACTGTAAGGTACATTACACACAGACACACAGACACACACAGACACACACAGACACACCATGCATGTGATATTTCAGATGGCATGCAGCATTCCTGCACTACAGCACAGGGAATGCAACTCAGACATTAATAGTGTTAGTATGCATACCACCCTGGGGTGCACACTACATCAAGCAGGTGTCATATCAGTAGGCATGCAGTACACATAATCATGGTAATTTGCATGCATCACCGTGATACACCATGTGGCCTCAAACAGGTTAACAGTACACATGGCTGACGTTACCTTGACATGTAATCCACTGACATGTGCAGTAACATGTATACATGTTTGACACAATGGTGTCCTGACACATGCACAGCATCATAATGGGCTTCACAGTGCAGTGTTGTGTGTACAGCCTACAGATAGAATGCATGTTTAGCAAATGTGTAGGTGCAGGTGTGGTTAGTGTGAGCCGTGTACATAGCTATACAGTGTGGAGTACAGGCACTGTGCCATTGCATGGCAACATGATGCATGTATGTTGCTGTGCAATGCATAACATGGATGCATTGCATTGCCATGACTACAACACAGTCATGCTGTTCCACAGATCATATATGGTAGACATCGGTGACACCTCTGGTGGCTGCAGACAGGCATTCCGGTTGTCCTGTGTAACACATCAAATGTACAAGTGGTCCACTATGGCTATGATTGCATTATGCGTGGACAATGTGCAACTGGGTCTATTCACATCAGACGTACTGTGTGGCAAGATGCCTGTGGCTATCACCCATGGCCATGTGTGAACGGGTCTTGGACAATTGTGTGTGATGGGCATCTTGTACACATGTCTGTGGTGTCCCATGTGACATACACCCATACATGTCAGAGGTGTCACAATCCACAGGGCTATGCAGACAACAGTGTGGATGTTTGTTATGTCGGGTGTAGGTCATGTGATGGTGTGACAATATTGCAGACAGAACACCACAAGCTTGGGACATGTCAGGTGGCGTGTCACAATGTGTGCACACAATGCAGGGGCATATGTCACAATGGTGACACCTGTGTGCTGCCCATATCACTGCTCACTGTGTGGTACTGTGTGCGTACCACAAACGTTGTTCCAATGCATACTACACATGCATCCATTGTAGAACACCTCCACCGTTGTATGCATAGCTGACCGCACATATCACATTGACAGGTACTGTGGTTTCATGCCGGTGTATAATAACGGTTGCATCTATTGCACATGGGTGGCATGTGTGTGTGTCTGGTGGCACAACCTGTATAACGTGACTGGAACAAAACCCAGGTGTGCACATTATACCTGGCCACATGGCAAATAACTCTGCACTGTAACATGCCTGATACTGACAACAGTCTCACCTGCGACGGACCCATGTCTGTGCAACACACCAGAGGTACCTGTATAGGGGCAACACGACAGTAGAAACATTATCCATGACTGTATGACAGCCACAGTTCGCACTGTGCATGTGAACACATGTACCTGTGTGATAGCATATGGTATGCACACGTCTGCATACACAACTTAGCATACTGTAGTATGCAGCTTGTGTGCCCATATACCTGGCATGTGTTGTTACTTTACATGATGTACAGTGACACCTGCAACTACAGTGGATATCTTACTCATATGCAGGACTGACTTACCAGGCAACTCCAGGCTCATTGGTTGGGAGACACCCACCTCCACGATGGCGGCTAGTGTTTCCGCATGCTGTTCCCTGGGTGTCCCCAGACTGGCCAGTAGCTCCTCTGTGTGTGTGAGTGGGGGCTGGGTTGGTGGCCCACCACCTGTTCCACCTTGTTCTCTAGCGATTGCAGTGGCACGCTGTTTCGCATGCCGTATCAGGTCCGTGCAGTGTCTGCGTACTTGCTGGTAGGTGCGGTTGTTGCCACCCACGTCATTCACCCTCCTGCGTATATCCTGCCACAGGTCATCCCGCTGCTGAGTATGCTGTGGCACATGGCTGAACAGCACGTCATAGTTGTCATAGAGCAATGGTATTATGACATCATCCTCCTGGCGGCTGAAGGCTGGGAGTCGTGAACGTGGCATTATCTGTAAGACATAATGATGGTGACAGGTCACATTCACACTGATGTACTGGCATACCCCTGAACATACATTGCTATGACATGTACGACATCTGCACAGTAATCTCTGAGAAGCATCATGACACTGACACAGCTGACGTGTTGCTGTCACACCTGTCACACCGTTATGCAGTGGATATCATATCATATCTCTGTGTCAACTCATCACAGTGTACATACTCCATGTAGATGGTAACTTGCTGTGGACATGTGTACTTGCCTGCACCTGTGTTCTTACCAGTCTGCACTTGGCCTGATGTGTCCACAGTACTAATGTTCACCTGGATGCTGTGTATATGTCACATAACATCACAGATGCAGCTGTTATGGATGTCAGCAGTGACACTGCACACATACACATGGACACCTGTACATGCATCTGTTTTGCCATATACATCTACTCAGCACTGTACGGGTGTTGAACATCCTGCCACGGCTTGCCTGTATTGCACATGTGATACACATGGGACAATGTCTATCCATATGACATTTGCAGGGATGGGCAAACATAGCATGTGTGCGCACGTTTTACACGCTGTCACACAGCAATTGTGACAACACAAGGTGCATCAGTGCCACGTTACTGATCCAGTCAGTTGATAGTGCATGTACCATGTAGCCATCGCACCATGTATGACTGTGATGACACGTGCAGCCTTGATGGACAGGGTTGCATGGTATGGCAGGGTATATCACATATATGGCACAGGGATGTGTCCAGCCTGTGGAATACCAGTATTAGGACGGTGGCTGT
This sequence comes from Protopterus annectens, assembly GCF_019279795.1. NCBI lineage: Eukaryota > Metazoa > Chordata > Ceratodontiformes > Protopteridae > Protopterus > Protopterus annectens. Next base: position 1,676,366,329 of record NC_056728.1, on the reverse strand, counting down.
CCATTACATATGTCATTTATATAGGTATATGGACATGTCGCATGTCCATCATCATGGTGTAGACAATGTCCTTCTGCAAGGTAGGCAGCATGCTGCATGGTGGGGGGGTGTATTGTGCATGCTGGTATCGCACATCCATGCATAAACATTACCCCTGACAGGTGCTATGTGCTGTAATATTGTTCACTGCTGTCACCACCATGTTGGCGGGTGCACCGCACAGCACCATCCCTTCCACAGTGACCATGGTGTTGGGCACAGCCTAGGTATTTATTTATGGGGATGGGGATGTTCACATAGCGGTGACAATGCTGGTATCATCCATCAGACCGTACACTTATGACGCACACCTCACACACACAGCCCATTCAGTATGTTGTTCGCAACACTGACACAGCTATACTGCTAGGTCAGGTCCATTCCCAGCCGTACATACACAGATGCATAACATTTCACTCTGTGGCATGGGCTACAGTGACGGTGGGGTTCAACACATACCATGTTCGACTGTAGCTGGCGCTGATGTTCTGTGCACATGTCAACACATTAACCCTGTTCTACTGTAGCGAGCGATGATGTGCTGTGCACATGTCAATGCTGCACATTGTGTTGATGTCTGTCTGTCAACAGGCCACTGGTGGAACACGCAAAGGTATTTGTAATCAAATATACATGCCGCCCTGTACAGCTGTACTGCTAACATCTCATGTGTATTTGTATCGTATGGTCACGCTATGCACCTGTGCAGGACATGTGAGCATGTAATGCGCTACTGATTACCTTTGCACCCATTGCACAATATGTCACACAGGTACACTGGCAGTCATACACTTCACAGCTTGCTGAAGGTACGACAGGTGTTGTACACACTTAACACACATATCCTGTGGGACATGGTCATATGTACAGGCATGTCCAACCGTCACGTACCAGTGCTACCCCTATATGACGGATATGTCGTACATGTGGCAATACAGCAACTGTCACATGTACTCGTGCAATGCTCCCCTACCAATGTACAGCGGTACAGCCTGTGGGTGATGTGCGTCTGCATCCATGCTGTGCCCATAGATGTCAGTTGTACATCATTATGTGCAACGTACCTCATTTGGTGTTCTAACAGGTGCATGTTCATCAAGGTTCTACATTAGAAGGGTCTGTCACACATTCATTGTTGTACACGGTTTACATGCCAACCATGGCTTAATAGATGGGAATCATAGTAATTCAGTGGGATATCATATTTATACATTAGAGCGGCATATTTCAGCCATCATATACCCTTCCTAGTTGACACTGTTAGTCGGCCAGTAGTAGGTGTTCTACGATCTGCACATTAGTCACACAATACGAGGGCTACTGTTACCCATTCTGGGGACAGGGTGCTGACAGCTGTGGATGGGGGTGATGCTGTCGACAACCATGACTGCACCTGATGGTCACGTCTGGATGTGTAACATTCACATCACACACCTACCATCACGTAGTACCACATCATCTACAACAATGGACATTCCTGCAAGAACAACGTATGCAATATGTCTGTATAACCACTGTAGGCACCACTGGTGGCCCCCAGCATGGCAGCCAACATCACCAGTGTATATCCCGCAGACTCATGGGTTACAACATTCACAACACACCAGTCACGGATGACTCTGTTGTGAATCACAATGCAGTCCCACACATCATGTTACACAAGGCATCATGCACTGAGATGTTGCGGACGGGTGAACACCTCTGCAACTCAACATACACACACATGACACATCACCTGGTACAATATATCTCACATACTTCATGTTATTGTGACTGCCCTGTGATGGCAATACACAGACTACGTGTACTGGGACATGCAATGGCTCAGCAGTGTTATAGCCCTCTGGGTATGTGTCTAGCCATGATGTACATTCGGCATTGGTCTGGACACAGGAACACTGTACATTGACCTACTGTGTCACTGCAACAGTTGCATACGCTCCTACTGTTATTGTACAGGCATGTGGTATCTGACCGCTATGACAGTCCAGGTCAAACACAATGCTGTGGCACGCATGACCTGCAGCCATCAGCCTGGGGTGTAGAGCACACATGTACGTCTTCACATGCTATACTGCCTCTCTGGCAATTTCACATAACTGTTACCAGCAGGGCTGTAACTGGCAGGCACGACATGGGGTCATGTGGAACAATGCTTGCATCTTCCACTGTGATGCACACAAGTGAGGCACACACACTATTGCACCACTCACATATCTCTACGGTGACTGGGACCTGCCTCCATGCTCTGCTCAGAACACCTGCGATTATGGATTGTACACGGACCGTACCTTTCAGGCACATACCTGGACTGGAACACCCACAGATGAGGGGTTCACACATCACACAGTGTTTTGCACACATCCTGGATAGTTGCTTAGCCCAATGCATCATAGGTGCTCCATGTGCAGATAACTGTGTTTGTGACCGCTATACACATTGTAACAAGCGACAGAGTCAACATTGTACACCACAGGTTACATACCTTCTGTGTTGTTATAGTGTACATTGGGCCTCAGACAGCTACTACTGCTGTGTGCTGACAGTAAACCACACTTCCCTGGGATAGACACAGGTTACATACCTTCTGTGTTGTTATAGTGTACATTGGGCCTCAGACAGCTACTACTGCTGTGTGCTGACAGTAACCCACACTTCCCTGGGATAGACACCCATGTACCTACACATGCTTGAGTCATGCACTCCACTCAGCTGGATAAAACAATACACAACACATACCATACCTACACTACCCTTAGCATGAACACTACCTCCATGTGACTGGTGGGACACACCTGGGGTTATCCCCTCTTTGGTGGATTCAACACATATGCTACACGGCCTTGCTAGCCACATCTTGGAAACACACCCATCACAGCATACACGGAACATGTGTACTACAACAACTACTACAGACGTCTGCTGACAGCAGTTGTTAACATCATGACACCCGAGCAGATGGACACTACACATACATATGCTGACACATACCACAGTGCACTTCAGTAGCATGTACACAATTGCAGGAATCTTGCTATTCCACAAAGAGACATGGCGGTACTGACCAGTTCACAGACACCACTGTGGTGGTCATGTTCCATGCACATATGATGTACAACCACAGGTACAGGCTGTTGCACAGTGGTGTACATTCACATGTGTGGGGTGCATCACTTGTCAGCCATGGTGGGTCCTCAAGGTCCATCATCACATACTCCAAGGCTAGCTACCTAAACATGACTGCCGCACATTGTGGTGTGGGGCCTCAGGCATTGTGGTGGTATGTCGGTATTCTTTGGCAACATCCACATCTGATGTCACATACAATAGTTGACCAAGCATTGCAGACCGAGGTAATGTTGGCAACGTGCCAGGCGATGGCGTACTTACCGACAATACACCCTCTCACTCACTACAGGGTCGCAATCCATACATGAACATCGTAGTGTCCCTGTGGTCACATATACAGTACTGACATACATACGATATGTCCTGGGACACTGGCCCAATGTCACCTTCCAATGTCTCTGGCTGTAATGTCCCACCAACCTGTTCGGTATATGTCTCCACACCAGGCCACTATATTCACTGCTAGCCTTTTGTCAGACATTGTAGACCCTGACTGCCGCACAGTGGCATTTATCGCACTACACACAGGTGGCACTGCATTGCACGAGTGGGACTATAGTCATACACTCCTGACTGGACCATTCTGCATGGCAATGAGGCACATCATCAGGAACGTGATTCCCACACATATTGATGGCCTCCAGTCCTTTCCTAGCACCCGAGTTGGGCTTGTGAATGCCACAGCAAGGCACATACACATGCTGGGCACCTGTCATACAGTTGCTAGGGCAGTTGAGGATGGTACGGAGGCCAACACATCATACGTTGTCCTCACATTGCCTTTCAGCACCATTCCACATTCTGGTATTGACAACATACACATCCACCTGCACATCATACCCTGTGTCTCAGGATGTTATGCTATGTGGCTCATGGACAGTAAACACAGTGGTGCCAGCATACCATAGTACCTACTACATGTCAGGTACATATTGCATTACACAGTCCTCAGTCATAGGGCCACTCATGTTCACTATATGCTTACATACAGAACATGCTGTCACAGAGTACTGTCCATGCATAGATTTCCAACACCTACATACCAAGCGCCATTATTGCTCCACCAGCTCATACTGATACCAACCATACGGGTGTCAGTGTGACGGATACTTCATATGAGTATCATGGCATCAAGATGCATGACACACGGTGCATGCACATCACCTTTGCTAACAACATTCGCCCACTGACTATCACATGGATAGTGGTCCCCTACATACATATCACATTGTACATGGTTGCAGTACACACATATGCCACACACAGTCCTGTGGTTACCGTATTCCACTGTGGCATGGATATCCTTCTGCAAGGCCACACCTATCTGTACTGTGTGTGATGCTGGTACATAGGTAGCCATTGTACCTGTGAACTACACACATCTACACACAGTCAAGGGTACAATACCACATTTATGGTGTACCTTCAACAACAGCTACAGCTTTACATGGCACAACATTGACATGCCATGATGTTTACTGGGCTCAGACAGTTTACATATGCAGATGAAATACAGACAACACATCTGTACACATCTGCATACCACATACTCAGGGGTGTCTTCTTCTGCTCTGACACGGCCCATGTCCACCACATTATTGATGCATATACTCCTCATACATGACATCTGCGGTGGGCACTGTGAACGACATGCTCCTGGATATGTGCACACACACCACACTGCATGGGCTGTGCTTCTGTGTTACTTCCACAAACCTAACACACACCATGCTGTGGAACATAGGTCCTGTGTACATCCTGCAGGGACACACAGTAGCACTGTTCATGTGATACCTCCCTTGCTGTTTGGGTGACACATGTAGTCCTGGTATCACCACAGCAGCTGTACTGTGTAGAGGTGCAGTTGACACCTGCCTCTGCTGTTCACAGGACACTACCATGGAGAGGTGACAGTACTGTGTACACTTCACATGTGCTTACACATGGACTTGCCAGACTGCATTGTAGCCCACTGTGCACCTGTGCAGCTACTACAAGTCCTTTGTGCATGGTTACTTGGTGTCCCTTTCATTTAGAGTAGCTATCATGCTACTACTATGTCCCATACCTACAGGCCATATGTATCCTGTTATTGTACATACCAATAGGCAATACCTGTGTTATGCATGATATGCCTGTGATACTGTGTAGGATATATGTCATATCTACCTAGACAACTATACATTACACATATTTCACATAGTATCCCCTAATGCAGAGCATACTTGCACGTCGGCCACACCTTACATATGTCATCAACGGTATATGCTCATACACATGCATGCTGTGACAGTATACATGCATGTACTATCCCCTGCTATGGCACTTCCTTGTTGGGCATCCACTGCCAGCAACAGCGTGTGGTATGGCATTGTTCACTTTAATGCCCTCCTGTAGCATCCCTTGTGGTGTCTCTGCTGTGTACATGATGTCCCACTGCTGTACACACGGTTTCAACAAGCATTGGTATGCTCAGCAAGACATCACTACATAACTACCTTTCACCACTTTCTGCATTATGGACAAGTGTAATTAATTACAACCACCATTCACATACAGTACAGTTTATTAATACAGATCATGCGTTACACAACCTTACATATCGTGTGTTCTACATACCTTGTTGGTGTTTCATTCCGTTTATTGTTTTGCTGTTAACTTTTGTTTGCAGTACTTTTGGTAGTACAACGCTGTTTGAGTATGAGCATACGGTTTGAATATCTTGAGAGTCATCCTTATATACGTCGATACCTGCAACATGTGAATTCAACCCGCCAATTGCTGTTCCTCAGTGAGTAGTTACGTGCATATCACCTGTGCATCTACTCCATTCGGAAATTACGCGTCGACACTGGGGTATAATTGGATTCTCCACCTGGGCGTTGGCTATTTGCCCTACCTTCGTGGAGATGGTCTGTATTGTGTTATGTTATGTGTAACTGCAACTGCTATGCATAGGGACAAGTATATTCTGCATTCATGTCACCCGTGGAGTGTGTGTGACAGGTGTAGTATTTGGTTCAACATGTGGGTGTGCCTGCCCTGCCGACGAAAGATAACGGAGTATTGCATTCAAAACCTGTACCATGGCTGTTGTTTTCCTTTATACAACGCATGCAATTATGCATCCGCCTTTAATTGTGTCTCCCACGCGATATGTTGTGGGTATGCAGATGTCATTGACTGACTGTTTGTTTGTGCTGCTATTATGGTTTGTATTCCTTTAATATCTACTGTGGGGGATATCGGTGGTTGTACGTAACGGATACGGTTTGTGGGCCTTGCATCTCTACATAAACAGTATAGTTGTCTGTGTGCTCCATCCCTACTTGGAGAGTTAACAGTTAATAGTCTTTTGTTATGGGAGTGTAGGTTGGGCTGTTGTTAATTGGTTCCGATATCGTCTGCAGGTGAGCTTGCTGCATGTATACCTCCGTAACTTATGTGGTATATCAGCGGCTATGTGTACGTGAGTAATTACGTGCATATCACCTGTGCATCTACTCCATTTGGAAATTACGCGTCGATACTGGGGTATACATGGATTCTCCACCTGGGTGTTGGCTATTTGCCCTACCTTCATGGAGATGGTCTGTATTGTGTTATGTTATGTGTAACTGCAACTGCTATGCATAGGGACAAGTATATTTTGAATTCATGTCACCCGTGGAATTTGTGTGACAGGTGTAGTATTTGGTTCAACATGTGGGTGTACCTGTCCTGCCGATGAATGATAACGGAGTATTGCATTCAAAACTGTAACATGGCTGTTGTTTTCCTTTATACAACGCATGCAATTATGCATCCGCCTGTAATTGTGTCTCCCACGTGATATGTTGTGGTTATGCAGATGTCATTGACTGACTGTATGTTTGTGCTGCTATTACGGTTTGTATTCCTTTATTATCTACAGTGGGGGATATCGGTGGTTGTACGTCACGGATACGGTTTGTGGGCCTTGCATCTCTACATAAACAGCATAGCTGTCTGTGTGCTCCATCCCTACTTGGAGAGTTAACAGTTAATAGTCTTTTGTTATGGGATTGTAGGTTGGGCTGTTGTTATGTGGTTTCGATATCGTCTGCAGGTGAGCTTGATGCATGTATACCTCCATAACATATGTTCTATATCAGCGGCTATGTGTACGTGACAACTATCCCTTGTCATTCTGTACCAGATATTTGCAGTCATTGTGGTCATGTTGTTGGAATAGCCTGTTTGCCAGTGGTTGCCACATATTCAAATGGGAATTGATTGTTTGACACTTGTGGAACACACAGCGGTGTTTATGGGCCAACACGTGGCCACGGTCAGTACTGGGGTAGCACATACTTTTTTCCGCGATACATACCTATTGCTGTGTGACTTTGCCAATGTATCATATTGCATGTAACATATCAGTGTCGTACATACAGGCATGACTATTACATACGTCTTTTCCATTTCTTATGGGGAATATTCCTGTGCTACCATCTGGAACATATTCACTTTGTATTGTTCTATGTCAGGACACACCTAGCCAGGGTGGGGCTGTCACTACTACTCTGGGACTAGTAGTAAACATATGCCTGAGGCTAGTTTACCGTATGCCTACACCTAATATTCTGCTCTGCCTCTAACTTGGCACCAACATACACATGTTGCAGACACACACACATTACACTCACACAGCGATGCACACGGCACCCTCAACGCACATGTACACATACTACGGCACTCACGGGGATGGTTGCACACAGTACCTACGTGGACCGCAACACCGGCAGCGGTGACTACCTCTCCCTTCATATCATCATACTATTACACGCGCATGTACTGTTACAGTACTGTGTTTTGTCGGTCTTTCAGCCTCACGGTTATGCATATCGGTATGTTACACGTTCCATGGTTGGCGGTATCCTATTATTTTGAACCTCCCGGATGTTCAGATTGTCGTTGCACTATCTATACTATTTACAGATATCGCTGGATACATCTCAGTCACCTTATATCCCTCTAATTCCCTTTCTTATCTGTATTATATATATGTATATGTGTACATATTTATCTATATATATATATATATATATATATATATATATATATATATATATATATACATATATATATACATATATATATATATATTTATATGTATACATCTTGCAGCGAACGTGGCAGGCACACAGCAACGCCATATGCTGTTGGACTTACGTACTGTTCAGGTGTTGGCATTACATGTTCCACTGACTGTTGGGTTTACAGTGTTTGGGGGCTGCCTATGTTGGAGTCACACATAAGGCCACCCATACATTACAATTTACAGGTGGTCATGTTTGTGTGCCGCCCATTTCACTGTGTGTGCAGGTGGGGAGGTGTCAGTCCATGTTCCCTCTTTGCCAAGGCATAGGCATATTGGGTACGCCTCCATCTGCCTACTGGGGCTGGCACAGTGTGTTCATGGTCTGGAACCCTCTGTGCCTGGACTGGCCTTGGCAATTGTGGTGGGCTTTGTGGCCCTTCACCATTATGTCCCTGCAGCAGCTGCTTCCGCAGGATCATATTATGTAGCATGGCACATACTATGAATATGTGGGCACATGTGCCTGGAGAGTACTGCAAGGCTCCACCAGATGTATCCAAGCACCGGAACCATGATTTCAGCATCCCGAACACACGCTCTATGATTATTCTGGTTTGTGCGTGTGCCTCATTATGGCGTTCTTGCATGTGTGTGTGTGCATTTCTGATGGGAGTCATCATCCACGGCTCCAGTGCATAGCCAGCATCCCCCACGAGATGGCCTTGTGGGATGTCCCCCCTGACAAATACCTGATACAGCTGTGAGGCATGCCAGATATGGGAGTCATGGTAGCTTCCAGGACTGCCAGCACACACATCCATGATAATGCCCTGGGCATTGCACATGACCTGGCGATTGATGGAGTGGAATCCCTTGCGGTTTATGTAGCGTCTACCCTGCTCGCCAGGTGGTGACTTGATTTGTATGTGCATACAGTCTATCGCACCCAGTACCTCCGGGTATTGTGCCATACGGTGGAAGTGGCGCATATTGCTAGCCAAATCCTCCTGAGATCTGGGGAAGTATATATGCTCATTGGCATGTGGTAACATGGCATCCAGGAACTGGTGTAGTACCCTGGATGCTGATGCCTGTGAGATGCCCATTATATCTCCAGTTGGCCTTTGAAAGGTACCTGTGGACAGTAGCCGCAAGATTACACATACCTTTGTGTCCACTGGGATGGGTTCCCCTCTGTTGTTTCTTGTTCTCAGGCGTGGCCGGCATAGCTCCACTATTTGCTGTAACATGTCCCTGTCCACCCTGTAACGCTCTACTATCTCCAGGTCATGTAGCCCCTGGTAGGTTACCCTTGGTCTGAACACTCTCCTTCTCCTCCGAGGCCTGCGGTGGTTGTCGGCATCCTCCTCCACAACACCGTCTGTCTCTAACACATGCTGATGGATCACAGCTATGGCAGCACCCAACATGTACATTTTAAAAGTTCCCCGTGTGTTTACACCTATGGTGCGGTGTTTGGGAATACACGGCTGTGTGTTGTGTGCATTCACACTTTATACTATTGTGCTGTGCACACTGATGATGTCATAGGGTGTGTTTGTATGGCCGTATCTAAGGGTTATCTTCCATGTTTTACCGATGGAACTACAACGGTGTTGCCTTTGGTGTTGAACTACTCTTGCCTGCCATGAATTACCTTTCGACCTTCCCTTACTATTTCTGCACGTTGCATCTACCATTTTCTGGCATGCATCCTGCAGAGCACTGTCATGTATACTTTCATGGACATGGCATATCATGCGTTTTGTGTGCTACTGCCGTTGTGCTGCCAGTCTGCTTTGCTCTGCTGTGTCAGGTCTTCTATCTTTGCAATCTGCTACCTCCCCTACTTTCTTTGCATTCATATGCCTCCCCTATCCCGTTTTGCAGGTTTCTGCATGCAGAGTTGTCAGCTGCCGTTGATTGGCCTTCGTGGGATGATTAGTGTTGATTGCTCATTAGTACTCCGATTACACTTCTTCCACATTTCCTTATATTCTTCACATCACCTTCCTGTTTCCGATATTGTTTGCGGGGCGTGCGTCACATTACTAGGTTTCGGGAACATTGTCATCCTCGTACACATGCACTTTTGCATGCATTGTGTGCTCTCAGCTAAACTATTACCCCACACCCCGGTCCTGCAGATTTGATTAGCGATGTACAGCCCAGGTTTGCTGTGCTCCAATGTGCTTACTGCTACGGTGGCACACCCCTCTGTAGATGTCATGTATTCCCTCTGAGCCACTCATCGGTGTTTTACCACTGCACCGTTTGGTACATCCTTACTCCGGTGGGACATTTGTGATTCAGTATTATCTGCCTCATTTGCATGACATTGACTACTAATTCATAGTTACCACGCCAAAGACTGCCGCGAGTCCTTGGCAACCCTTGCACTGTGGTTGTGGCGTTCCATGCATACCATTGTGTATTATGCTGTGAACCTGATGTCTATTACGATGCTATTTTATAACATTGTTATATTATTTCATTATGTTGCACCTTCCACACACATGTCCTGCGGTTCTGATGTGAGTTACTGTGGACATGACATTTAAGTTGTTATTTACCTGTTGTGCATCTTTTCTTTTGCCATTGTCTGTGTATTTCGCCATTGGCATATGTTAACAGTGTGATACCTGGGTCTGACACTCTTCCATTACTCCGATGTTATGTTTGGGAAAATGTAAATCGTTTTTTTTTGGTTTACATTGCCGTGGGCTTATGCTACGCCTGCACCACTTCGTGAATTGCTATATGCCTTCATTTGCATGGTGACACACTGCACATAGGGTGATTAGCATACCTACGCCGGGGGCTGCGCAGATCTGGCGTACGCCGGTAATGCATGTGGAATTGGATCGTACCTGAATCGCTCGGTGGCCATATTTGGTGTTATAACGCCTACGCTATGCGTGCGCCTGGCGCAAGGTTCATGAATCCCGGGGTCTGTCTAAAGATGGAGACCTAAGTGTCTTTTAAGTATACTCCACAGCATCTCCAGGAAGGGAGACTACCTTCAGGTTGATAATCTCGGATTTTGTTCATAACTCCAGTGTTAATGATTAATGGATTTAACCAGCACAGCTTGGGAAGTGTACATTCAGGTGGACTCAGATTAATGAAGAAGGAGAGAGGATCCGTAAAATGGGTGGGAGGAGAATCATGCCAAAGCCCTGCATTCTATGCATTAGCGTAGCCAGTCAACAGAGTCAGACAACTTTATCGTTTACATTTGTAACATGGGGGCAAGGGTGTAAGATAAAATTATATTATCTCCAAAGTCTGTCACGCAGTCTTATTATCTCCAAAGTCTGCCACTCAGTCTTTATTTTTTTTCTTTCCCTTTGTTGACCAGGTTTGTCTCACTAGGCTAGTATCCTCTTTTCAGGGCAGGGCACCAGGGAAATTCTACTCTTTCGAGCTGCTAGATGGTGCTGGAAGGCTCCTACAGCAGTAAGGAAGAGGTGTAAGGAATGTTAGCAGCATGGAAGAGGAGAGAAAAGCTGTGGAGTGTTTGAAGGTGGAAAGTGGGAATTTGGAGAAACATTTATTCATTATGAATCTTCAAAATGTAAACAAAGATTCCAATGTGGTGAATGTTACAAATGAACATCAGTTAGCTGTCTCCATGGAGAAGGAATAAGGGAATCTGCTGAAGTGGTGCAGATAACAGAACTGGCATCGGAGTGGGCCTGCAGATGGTGTTCGGTTAAAAGTAATTGAGCAGGATGAACCAGGTGACAGTTCTGCTGTTTCATGGGGTGAGATGGCAGATTAACATCCTCAGAACATCTGAAAAAGTTATGTGGGAGAGGAAACAAGTGATGTGGTAGCAGAGAATGCAATTGTTAAAACTTATGCAACAATGTAAAAGAGGAAAGCAGCAGCAACCTGAGAAGATGTCTGCAGCAGATAATACAGTAAATAAAAGATATTCAGCAGTGATAGCAGGCAGAAAAGGAGAGCACCGACAAATTGTAAGCAAAACTGTTTTTTTTTTTAAAGAAGAGAAAAACAGCTATGAGAATAAAAATAAAAACGTGACACTGTAATTGACAGATATATATGGGACAATTTGTTGACTGTTCTGCATTTTAAAGCTCAAGAAATTCAGATTTTTATGCATATTGGGACAGAGACTTGTTTGTGACTTAACACATGAGACTGATGGACTGATGATGAAGTTTCTGGAACAGTCTAACAAAAAGGGTATTTATCATTGGAACAATTGTTTGCTTTGTGGTAGTAACTTAAACATTTTTAAAAAAGTTGTTTTGCAATTTAGAATTGATGAACTGGAAGAAGACAATATTAAAACATGCATGCAGGGTCTGTGTGAATCTGTTGATAATATTATGAAAGTTAGAGAAGAGATAAACTTATGAAGAGAGGCTGGAGATCGGAGACTCCTTTTAAATGTGAAAAAACATGGTGAAATACTTGCCAAGTGTTATTTTTGTGGCTAGTCATAGAGGGACATTAAGATATGCTGGCCAGCCTGAATCATGTTTCTTTTCTGGGAACTTTTCTCATTTAATTAATGATAGTGACAAGGTGTAATAGGTTCATCGGGTTATAGGTGTGTACTAGGATAATGGCCCTGGAGCCTTTACAAGCCTAGCCCATAGAAGTGCCCTCGCATCGTGCCACCTGATGTTAGTTCCCAGTGCCTCTATCAAGTAGAGCCACTGGAGTGATCACCAGGGTGAACTTTCTATTACCCATCCACTCATCAAGATTTCTTTTGAAGAGGGACAGCAAGTTGCTCTTCTTGACATGTATGTGAAGTCTATTCCAGAGCATGGGCAGTCTCTGGGTGAGGAACCTGTCCCTCCAGCATGTTCTTTTGATTGTGGTAATGAGGTTGAGGTCTCTGAAGCATGTGGTGTGGAGGGATTGAGATTTCTTTAGATGTAACATTTCTAACAGAGCTGGGTCAGACATGGCTTTGTAAGTCAAGCAGAGATCACCTCTACATAGGTGATATGATACAGAGAATAGCTGGAGTCTTTTCAGTCTGTCCGTGTAGGACATGTGTTTAATGCCTAGGATCCTCTTCATAAGGTACTTCTGTGGCCTCTCCAGCTGTTGCAGGTGTCTAGTGAGGTACATGCCAAATGGGGCATTATACTGGATGATTGGTCTAATGAGGGAAGAGTAGAGAGAGAGAGAGAGAGAGAGAGACGATGACCTCTTTCTTCCTGGATGCAAAACCCTTGGTAATGAGATATGGCACATAGAAGGACTTTATGGCCACAGTGGCAATGTGGTCGTTGAATGAGAGGCTGCTGTCAACCTGCATCCCCAGATCTTATATAATGCCTTCAGTGTTCAGTGGGCTCTCATTGATGTGGTAGCTAGTGGGAACTGAGTTTTTACCAAAGGGGATCTTGACACATTTTTTGGGATTAAGCTTAAGGCCATGGTTTTGACACCAGTCATTGGTCTCAGTGAGGCCCTTAAAAGCCCACGTTTGCGCTTGTTTCCCACTATTCCTGTAACTAGTCTAGTCCTGATACAGATTTGCTGTATCCAGGACTGTTGGTAAGCTTCTGTGCCCCCCCAAGCCTTTATCAGTGGGAGTGGTAAGCACTAGATAGCCTTTCTACCACAGAGGAGTGGTTTCTGGCCCAGAAATTGTAGTTTATTGAACGTTTGGGCAGTTTTTCCATCCCTTTCAACTTTCTGGATTAAAAGCCCACATATTCACAGGTTTGCACTTGTTTAAGCTCCGCTCAGTGGCGCCGAGCTGAGGTAAAATATTACTGGTGCCAGAAAGTCTGGTCTTCAGTTTTTCCCTTAGATCTGGCTAGTTCTTTCTCTCTTGCACTTCAAATAGCCTAATCACTTTGCACTTCAACAGGTTTTTGTAGCAATTATTATGGCACACCTAAGAGCCGTCAGCACTAGTCATTCTTCACGGAAATAGCTCCAGTATTTAGTAGTTATGACCATCCCTCCTGGCATGATTAAAGGGCAGTTTCCTGTGTTTTCTACTAATAACCTGGTGCACATGGGCATTCTGAGGCAGTGTACCAACTGCCTCATGTACACAGACGAACCTCTCCTCTTACCTCTCAACACTCAGACTTGTGAGAGATGCACTTATATCACCAAATTGGAAGCTATGCACTTTCCAGCCAAGACTGGACTAGCTGATCAAGAGGAGAAGGTCAACACCTGCACCACACCACATGGAACACATAGGCCTCAATAACACCCACTACCACAGTTCTCACATAAAAACACAAACAACACACCCACCTTCGCAGAGGCACTGAGTAGAAATTTACCCAAACAGCAGAGACCTCCAAGACAGAAATGCATTCGACCACCACAACACAGCACAGACAACAGGACATAGCTCACCTCCACAGTGTGCCCCTCAACCTAACCCCCTAAGGCTAAACACCTTGCCCAACACACTAGTCAGAGGTGACTCAATAGTGAGGTACACAGATGTCCCACTCACTAGGTTGAATAAGGAGAAGGTAACAGTCAGCCGTCTATCAAGTGCCAGAATCTGACACATAACACAAGCACTCAGGTCACTCCACAACAAGTACAAGTATGACTCTGTCATTGTCCATGTGGCTGTGAATGACCTGAGACACACCTCCCTGGACTACATGAAAAGAGACATGGTGGAGCTCTCGGATTATGTAGCCCAGGCAGGTATGACACTAGCCCTGAGCAGTATCCTGCTGTCACCCAGAATGATACTGCAGTGCAAACAAAACATGATTGACTTCAACAGTTGGCTAAGTTTCTGGTGTCATTCTAAGGGGATCCAGTATCTGTCTCCTTGGAATGACATGATTGACAGACCTCAATGCTTTTCCAGTCTTGGCCTGTATCTGTCACCCCTGGGTTTCCGGGTACTGGCTAAGGCTCTTGCCACCCCTATAGTGCCTTTTTAGGCAGTGTTCCAAAGACCAAATTACCACTGTAACAGCTATAAATAAATGCAATCTGAGGGTCATGCTGCTCAACACTAGAAGTCTAAATCTCAAGATGCACTCACTCAAAGCACTCCACAAAATGGAGAACATCCACATTTTTGCTGTAACAGAGACCTGGTTTAAAGCAGCAGAAAGCACCCCTGCACTACCAGGCTATAACTCATTCCACACCTTTTGGCCCTGAAACATGGACCAAAGCTCCAAAGGTGGTGGTGTCTCCATATTCATAAAGAATATGCACACCTCCAGACTAGTAGCCCAGCATAATGCATCTGAGATACTTCAGGTACAACTAACGTTGGGTAAGACTGCGATGTAACCAGTGTGGGGAGAAAGGACCTGCAGCAAGAATATGTGTACATGAATGCAGGCTGTAAAATAATAGGGACATTTTCAGATGAATTGTCAAGAGCAAACAGTAAATAATGAAAAGGCGAAAGGGGAGAAAACATACATGATGAGGGACAAAAAGATGCTGGTGAAGAGGGTGAAGGTGAAGAAGAAACTAAAGAAGAAAAAATATGGAGAGGAAAATGAGGAGAGAGAGAGAGTGTGTGCATGCAGGAGGAGAGGACAAAAGAAGGGATTGATACTAACATTTTTTTGAAGTTCTTTCCAGTGAAATATCTGATTCTGAGCAGCAAGGATTATTTGTATTTAAACCAAGTAAAACAATATTTAACCAGGGAAAGAGTAAGAATAAGAAAACAAAAATTTAAAAAAAATTCCCCTAAACACAAAAAGAAGGAAAGAAAAAAATTTAGAGTAATTTCAGTACATGTGAATGGTATTATTTTAACACTATTACTGAATCATCATGTAAGACATAGGCAAACATACACTTATATATATATATATAAGAAATTAAACCATGTTAACATGTTCACAGTTACAAATATTATACATCACATATATTCTTTTATACAATTATCTTCAATATACAACATTATATAAATTGCTTGGGTCTATATCACTACATCGAACTGTCACGTCAACGAATGGCATTTCATCATAAATGCCATTCATTGAATTCCCCTATGTGGGGGGGCTGCGTGCCCCTCACACCCCTACTAATTTTATATATATATATATATATATATATATATATATATATATATATATATATATATATATATATATATATATACCAACTCCAAGATCGCACTACAGTGGAGAAAGGGCAAATTTTCTGATCCTCTCTGTACCATCATTTCAGTATGAACAATTCGATGAGCGGCATGTTTGGTGTAAATGCACTAAAAATACCATTCACTGAACGGATACAAACCCAAATTGCTCAATTTCTACCCTCCCTTAAACCTCACTCGTCCACCAAAACATTATTCTGCATGTATTCTTCCCACAACTTCCATTTTCTTCTATGTAATTTGCTTCTACCCTTTTCTAACGCTCCCATCTCCACTTCATTTATCTCTGTTGCAATATTCACTACTTCAAATACAGCTGGTTAAAATTTGATTTCCATTTTCAAGTAATTGTCTTTTTGGCAGCTACCAGAACTGAATTAAACTTAACAAGGCCTTAATATGTCTAGGCATTTCAGATCCTGTATCCCAGCTCAAAAACTCTTTTCCTTGTTTACATCCATTTGCTCACCCAATATCTCTAACAGAGTACTTTGTATGGAGTTTTAAAGTCTACCAACTCATTACACTCCCAAAATATGTAGTCCCATTTATTTCTGTTTTCCTCATCACACCTCCAACATTTGTCATCTGCCTGAGGAAAAATTATTTGAAGTCTGCTGTGGTATAAAAATACCTATGCAAACACTTCAAAGCAAAAATCCTAAATCTTCTAGACTTTGTTGCATATTTGATAGCCATATATATGTACCCCCATTGTTTCCTTGTGACTGCTTATCCAGTCTCTCTTTCCAGTCTCTCCTAACCTCTTCTGATTGATTCCTATAGTTATGCCATATTTTATATGCCCTACTAATTATCCCCTTTTTTAGCAGCAATTTATGTTCTAGATTCAACAAAAACTTTTATGTAGGATGCCCCTATCCCTTTCTCTTTGTCTATACTCTGATATTAATTCCTGATAGGCAAGGCAGTCTGTACCCTGCAGTCCAAATGTCTTCTTGACCTCTTCCCATTCTATCACCTTTCCCTCTCTGCCTTGGTTCCTTTGCCAGTTTTCTCCAGTAAATTCCAGCCCCCTCTTACCTATTCTCTGTACCACTAATTGCAGTAATCCCTATCAGCAGAATTTCCTTTCTTCATTCTCTTTTTAGCTTAGTTTTTAGAATACTTTCTGCTACTTTATGAATATAGCATTCTGTATGGCTGTTGTTATTCTCCTTAAGGATCTCCATCCAAAATCCCACTCTCTGTCCCTATTTTTGAATCCCCCCCGCTTTATCATCATCACTTTCCAGTTTGGATTATAGCTTTCTGCTTGTGAATGTGAACGATATTATTAACTCTGTAAGAAGGATAGGGATACTGGAATGATGTGCTAAATGTGATGTCAATGTTATTCTGTTTGAGGATGTAAGATTCCAGACAAGTGAAGAAAGACTGCAAATAGAAACATCGTGGGGTGGAAATATAATAATTAATGTAGGAAGTGAAAGTTGCTTTGGAGTGGCTGTCTTGTGTAAAACAATGAAAATACTAGATGTATCTTTGGTAAGGATGGGAAGGTTAACTGCTGTGAATGTGCAGTGGAAACAACATGTTTATAGAATTATAGCATTATATGGTTATATAACTGGCAAAGAAAGAGAGAATCTGTTTCATCATATATTAAGACTATGCAGTGGTTAACTTGAAAATTATAACTGCAGGGGACTTTAATAGTGATTTAAAGGGAAAATGTAAAAAGAAAGGGAAAGAAGTAAACAAAAAAATACCGAAAGTGCTAAAATGAAGTAAATAGCTGTGTGGAACAAAAGTCATTGGACTTATAGAAGTGGGGCACTTGGGTCTGAAAATGATTATTTAATATTATGGGAAGGCTTGGGGGTAGCAAATAGTGATACAGCTGTGAGTGGTTTCCAGACTGTTTAGCAATATGGATAGAGGTAATGGAAGAAAGGGAGTATATTAAAACAGGAAAGGAAATAACAAGAATAAATGAGAAATTATGGGAAGAAATTGGATAGTGGGAAGTACTGCAGCTATGGAAGAATCACATAACCATGAATGACTTCTGTAAAAACAGGGAAACGACAACTAGCATGTGATAGCGCAGCTTCAAAAAAAACAAATAACACCAAAAATGATTCTAATGAAGTCCCACCTATTGTAAAGAGATGAAAATGCTTGATTTACAAAGTGTTTTTACTATACTTTGATTCATCATTAAACTTTAGATGTTATGTTGTCCCTCTCACCTTCTTTCTTAGTGGATGGGTTTGGAGCCGATACTCGTCTCTCACTCAGCCAATATACTAGCTTGAAGTCTCTGACTTTGCTCATGGCTCAATACCTATCCCACAATGCATTGGAGTAACCCCCAGATCTCCTTTACTGCTTGACGAGTTCAGATGCTCTCTTCTTGGCCGTGGCTAAGTGTTTTTTTTTATTACATTTCTATTAGCTGTTTTGACAAATTTCTTCTTATTAGTTATTGTAGTTCTTGGATTAGAAAGTTTAACCTTTTATAAGGTTTTTGGCATAATTCTTTAATAGCCTGTTTGTGTGTTGCTTATTGGCCGTCGTTTTCCTCCTAGGCCTATCCTATCCCTGTCGGTCTTGTGGTATTTGTGTATTAACTTTAACTCATTTAAGATAGAGAGTTAAAGGTAACCCATTTTTTATTAGAGGGTTTGTGTTGTTTGTCCCCGTCAGCTCAGCTAGGTCCATTTAAGTTAGAGGACCTAGCACCCGTTTAACTTAGAGGGTAGAGCTTTACTTCCCTTTATGTTTTTTGTGTGCATGTGTTTAGCTTAGCTTTTTGGTATACATTTCTTGGATTTTATTGTAGTTTATTGCAGTGTCAGCATATCTAAAGACTCTAGAGATAAAGAACCCAAAGTCTCTGGATTCAAAAAATGTCAGCAATGCTTCCAAAAAATGTAATTACTGATCCAAGTCTCTTTGGTTCCTAGTCTGCCCCTTGGTGCATCAGCTCGGGTGAGCTTGGCTCCTACATCAGCCTCAGAGCCGATCTCCTTGGTTCCAGGGATTTCCTCCATTTCCTTGGAACCAGGGGTGTCCTTCCAGCTGGGGGGATCGGCCTTAGAGGTGATTAGGAGTGTGCTGTCCCCTACTGCAGCTATACTAAGGGATACTGGCATTCTTCCTCATTGGGCACCGATGTCTGCTTTGGCACCATGCTACCCACAGGACAGCAGAGATTCAGGGCCTCAGGAAGCCCCATTGGATGAGCCCCACTCTTCTAAGACCTCCCCAGACTACCCGTCTGAGGAGCCACCTCGGAAGAGGACATGCAAGAGGAAGCATGTAGATTCCCCTGATGAGTCCATCCCTTCTGACACTGACCTCAAGGAAGCAGAAGGGTCCCCATGGTCGCCCTCTGAAGATATATCTTTCTCAAATATCCTAGAGATCCTAAAACACAGAGGTGGCTGGAACCCCATGATGAGGAGTCAGTGTACCTAAAGGCCTTCGGATCTCAGCCTTCAGCCTCTTGGGTTTCTCCACCTTTCGATGAGCTTATGGATTTGGTTAGTTGAAAGGTGTGGGAGTCACCAGACACTATGGAGCCAGTCCCTAGGAGGCCAAATAAGTTCCTGTGAGCTCCGTTGGATAAGGTATTTATCTCAAAAGGCATACCCGTAGATGCTACGGTGGTGGCAGCAGCCACCAAAAAGGAACTCTCTGAGACATCCTCATCTGTCCATCCACTGAATAAGGAGTCTCGAAAGATGGACAGATATGGGAAGCATGTTTTCTCATCAGCGACTTTCACCCTCAGATCGCTGAACTACCTCACACACTTTACAAGATTTCAAAGAGATCTCCTGAAGGAATTAGGAGATACTCTACAAGATTCATTAGCTGCAGGGGTCTCAGAAAAAGTGACAGCCCAGCTATCCACCTTAAATTCCATAGTCAACTCCTCTATGAGGCATATATCCTGTGCTACAGATGGAGTGAGCAGGGCAGCGGGTTCAGGAGTTTCCCTGAGGAGGCACTCCTTGATGCGCTTATGCAACTTTGTGGAGCCCTTCAAGTCTATCTCTACTAATGCCCCCTTTGATGGTTCCTCTCTTTTTGGACCAAAGGTCAAGGACACACTCACCAGATGTGAGCAGGAAGGGAAAACTCTCTCTGCCGTTGGAGTATTTTTTTCCGTATCTTTAAGACCTTATCCTAAGGGCCAGAAGAGTGGAAAAATGTGGTTCAAAAGATCCCAGCGAGTTTTTCAAGATGCATGAGGTGAGCCCTTCCCCAGGGGCAGAGGGGGAGGCAATAATGCTAGATGCTGCCCACGTGGCAGGAGGATACACAAGACCAGCGTGACCGTGATTCCTTTTGAGGCCGTCCCTATCAGGGCTGCTGAAAGGAGGCCTGACTGCTCTTCTCTAGTGGCAGTCAGGGGAAGATTAACTTTGTACTCAAAAGCCTGGTGAAATATCACAAGAGACAAGTGGGTACAAAGCATAATATCCAGCGGATATTCGATTCCCTTTTGCCATTCCATTCCACATATCAGAAATGTCCCAGATGTTCCACCCAGTCAGAGGGAACAAGCAACCAGAGCAATCCAGGAGTTGCTAAGCTCATCCAAGAAGTCGCCACAGACCAAATAGGATTCGTAACTTACTCAAGATTCTTTTTAATACCAAAAATAACAGGGGACTGGTGACCCATTTTGGATCTCAGCAAGTTGAATGAATCTGTAAAGAAGTCTAAGATGTAATGGGATCCTATCTCACCTACATTCACAACATATGGGTTCGGAGCCGATCCATCGGCTCCGACTCGGCAACTAATACACTAGCACGAAGTCTCTCATTGGCTGGGCTACTCCCTATCCCAGGATGCACTACACCTGCTTCCCCAGATCTCGTTTGCCGCTTAACAAGCTGGACGTGGTCTCGACTTGGCTGGAGCTAAGTGGTTCTTTTTACCTTTTGGTCCTTGACCTAGGGAATTTTTGTCTATATTAACCAAACAGCTGTTTTAACAGCTATTTCTTACTAGTTCTTATAGTTTTTTTGTTGAGTGCTTGTTTCCTAAAAATTTAATTTGTCAGTCGGGCAAGGCCCGTTTAAGTTAGAGGGCCTTTGCCCTACCTTTTGACTGCTTTAAGTTTATTAACTTTTGGTTAATTGTCTTTTGGGCAAAGCCCGTTTAAATTAGAGGGCTTTGGTCCGTTTAATTTGTTTCAAATTTTTTGTGAGGTAAACTTCACCAGTACTCGCGCCAGTGTGTCTCGCGCTTTTCAGTTGGCACATTTTGTGTGTAGGGTTTTTCTTGTTGTGTAGAGTATTTTTCCTTAGAGTTGTACTTGTTGTGGCCTGTATCATGTCTAAGGAACAAAAGTCAGGTTTTAAAAAATGCACTCGGTGCAAATACAAAATGTCCATTACAGACAGTCATTCAGTATGTGTTTATTGCTTGGGGCCGAAACATCTGCAAGAGACTTGTAGCATCTGTCATGCGTTCTCATCTAGAGTTCTTCAAGAACGCAAGAACAAATTAATATTGAAAGGGCTTATCAAGCCTTCTTTTGAAGAAGCCTTAGATTTACCTGTTGCTTCCAAAAAGAAAAGATCGTCGGCTCCGACAAGTCCGTCGGAGCCGACTTCTAAAAAGACTAAATTGACCTCTTCTTCCTCGGCTCCACTGACTTCGGGGCCGAGGGTCGAAGGGTCTGCCTCGATACCTCCTACCTCGGCTCCATTGCTTTCGGAGCCGCAGGTTGGAGTATCGAGAGGTGAATCACCTCCATCGGTTCCAATGGCTTCGGAGCCGGTGGAAGTGTGCAGCTCAGACTCTTCCCCCTCGGCTCCGGAGAAGGCTCCTTCGGTGCCGATGGTGGTCCATGCTGTGGTGGAGTCGGCGCCGATAACATTGGAGCCATTTCGGAGCTGGTCCCCTTCTCTCTTGGAGCCGAGAGGAAAGTCTTCTCGATTGTCTACCTCCTCTAAATCATCGAGACTTTCAGATTCGGACCTGGATAGGGTTTTACAGAGGCTATTCCAATCTCCAGTGTTTACTAAATTGGTCTTGGCTCCAGCACAGTTAGCTTCGGAGCCGATCCCCCCTCCAACACATTCGATTCCTCCTCCAACCTCCTCGGAGCCGTTGGAGTCGGTGGTGGTGGAACAAAGCGGAGCCATACAGTCGGAGCAGCGACCCCTTCGAGGTCTCTCGGTTCCGACTGTGCTTCCTACCCTGTCCTCCGGTTCAGGGTTTGGTACTGCGACCTCTTCAGCCGGGCCCGAGGGGAATACTTTGGGATTGGGTGCTTCGGTGCCTAGTCTTCCTCTCGGAGCATCGGCTGCTGGAATTCCCAGTGCCATCGTGGCCTCTAGACCAGTGACCTCCTTGGATTCTGGAGGTCCGGCCTTTGAGGCCATGAGGAGCTCGCTGGCCATGCCTTTGCCGGTTCAGCAAGATTCTACCTCACCGTCCCTAGATTTGGAGACTGGTGCCTCTGTTGTGTTGCAGCCCCCCGGCAGCGGGGCCCCAGGGCCTGAGGATACCCCCATCGGGGGTTCCCTTCTTCTGGGTGGTCCGTCTGAAACTGCTTCGGACGAACCCCCACGGAAGAAATTGTGTAAGAGGAAGCATGTAGACTCCCAAGATGAGTCTATTACATCGGATACTGACCTCGATGACGCAGAAGGGTCCCCCAAATCATCTTCGGATGATATCTCCTTCTCAGATATCTTGGAGATTCTGAGACAGAGATGTGACTGGCAAGCCAAAACCCCTTCAGCTGAGGAGTCAGTCTTCCTCAAGGCCTTTGGGGCCCAGCCTTCCACCTCCTGGGTGTCTCCGCCCTTTGATGAACTCCTTGATTTGGTTTCTCGAAGGGTGTGGGAACACCCTGATTCTGTGGAACCGGTGCCTGCGAGGCCCAATAAATTTTTGTCAGCCCCCCCCTTGAAGGAGTTTCTCACAAAGGGTGTGCCTGTAGATGCTTTGGTGGTGGCTTCTGCCACACAGCAGGACGTGGCAGAGGCTTCGACGTCTATTCATCCTCCTAATAAGGATTCTAGGAGTATGGATAGGTACGGGAAGCGTACCCTGTCCTCAGCGGCCTTTACCTTACGGTCACTGAACTACTTATGTCATTTTACGAGGCTCCAAAGGGATCTTCTCAAAGAGCTAAATGACTCTCTTGTTGGTAATCTACCTGAGGCTCTGGCCCCGACTGTTGGCGCACAGATGACTACCCTCTTTTCTATTGTTAACTCGTCCATGAGGCTCATTTCATATGCGGCCGAAGGGGCGAGTAGAGCAGCGGAAACAGGCGTTGCCCTCAGGAGACAAGCCTGGTTACGCTTGTGTTCGTTCACGGAGGCTTTCAAGTCTTCCTTCGCCGACGCCCCCTTTGATGGGTCATCTTTGTTTGGACCCAAGGTGAAGGACACACTAACTCGGTGCGAGCAGGAGGGCAAGACTTTGACTGCCGTTGGGGCCCGATTTTCCGCTCCTTCTAGGCCTTACCCCAAGGCCGGGAGAGGAGGGAAAATGTGGTTTAAAAAATCTCAGAAGTCTTTCCCTACTCCACCCAGTGATTCCCCCTCCAGAGGCAGGGGGGGGGGGATTTTGGAAGACGCCGCCCCAGAGGTGGCAGAGGCCCCCGTAACTCTGGAGACCGCGATTCCTTTCGTGGTTCTTCATACAACCAGCGTTCCTGAGTTGTTGCCCGACTGTGCAACTCTGGAGCCAGTCGGGGGTCGCTTTGCGGCGCACCCACAAGCTTGGGAATCCATAACAAGCGATCAGTGGGTGCTTCGCATTATTACCGGAGGATATATCATTCCCTTCAACAAACCCCCCCTTTCTTTAAGGGAAATCCCGGACGTACCACCCAGTCAGCGGGATCAAGCAGCATTAGAGGTTTCAAAGCTGCTAGAAAAAAGAGCCATCCAGCCTGTCCCCATCAACCAGATCGGATCAGGAACTTACTCAAAATTATTTTTGGTACCAAAAAAGACAGGGGACTTCAGGCCCATTTTGGACCTCAGTTCATTGAATCGTTTCGTAAAGAAGTCCAAATTCCGAATGGTCACTCTTCAATCTATTCTTCCTTTGCTGGAAAAAGATGCATGGATGTGCTCCATAGATCTCCAGGATGCTTACTATCACATTCCCATAGCTCAAGAGTCCAGGAGACATTTACGCTTCCGCCTCGGAGCCAGTCATTTTCAATTCCGAGCACTGCCCTTTGGTCTCACCACAGCCCCCAGGGTGTTCACCAAGTGTCTGGCAGTGGTAACTGCTCACCTGAGAAGTCTGGGATTCCAGGTGTTTCCTTATCTAGACGACTGGCTCCTTACTGCCACCTCCGAGCATCTACTACTCCAAGCGCTCAGAGCCACGTTCACCTTGGGCCGTTTCTTGGGGATCACGTTCAATTTGCAAAAATCTGTACTACAGCCATCTCAGCGTATTACTTTCATAGGCGCAGACTTAGACACAAAGAGAATGCGCCTATTTACCGGCAGCAAGAATTCAGGTCTTACAAGATCAAGTCAAATCCTGTCTCCCCTACAAAGAGCCCCGCCCATCGGATCCTACAACTGTTGGGCTCGATGGGGTCGACCATACTTTAGTTCCCTTGGCCAGACTTCACATGCGAATTTTACAATGGCTACTGTCGGTTCAATGGTCCTATCAGGAACTTCCCTTGAACCACTTAATCATAATCACGGAAAGTTGCCGTCGAGATCTGCATTGGTGGCTTCTCCAATCAAATCTCGACCAGGGCGACCCTTTATACCTCAACGTCCGTTGCCACTGTGACTATGGACGCCTCCCAGGTAGGGTGGGGGTCATTACCTGGACAGGTCGGTCCAAGGCACATGGCAGATCCAGGAAACGCATTTGCATATCAATGTCCTGGAGATGAGAGCGGTACTATTGGTACTCCAAGCTCTCCATCACGCTCTCCCACAGGGCCCGATTACTATCCTATCCGACAACATATCGGTGGTGTGGTACATAAACAAGCAAGGTGGAACCAGGTCTTACCCACTATGCAGAGAAGCCATGAGACTTTGGCACTGGGCGGTAGCTACCAACCGCTTTCTAATGGCAACGCACATACCGGGAAGTCCAATGTGATTGCGGACAGATTAAGCAGGACCATTCTTTTACCCCATGAGTGGTCCCTCAACCAGAGTATAGCTGCGAAAATCTTCGACAGATGGGGTCTTCCTTGCTGCGACCTGTTTGCCAGCCCTCACAATGCGAAATGCAGAGAGTTCTTCACACTGTTTCCTTCTCAGGGACAGATTCCCAGGGACGCTCTGACTCACATTTGGCCCCGGTCTTCTCGCCTTCCCTCCGTTCCCCTCCTACCGAGGGTGATACAGAAGGCCATTTACATGGAGAGCGAGATGATTTTGATTGCCCGCACTGGCCTCGTCAAGTTTGGTTTCCTTTCCTACAGAGGCATGCGATAGAAGGTCCATGGTTTCTGGATCCGGTGCCAGACCTGTTGACTCATCAGTCAGGACGGCTTCATCCGTCTCTCAGGTCCCTGAAGTTGGCAGCATGGTTACTCCACTTCCATCCTTAGTCTGAGACAATGCTCTTTCGCGGACGTGGTCCACATACTGTCTTCTTCTCATAAACCTTCCACCATCAAACTTTATTCCAGTAAATGGAAAAGGTTTGCCTTCTGGGCTCAAGAACGGGGTATAGATCCTCTCACTGCACCAGTATCGGAGGTTCTGAATTTTCTGGCCTCCCTTTTTCAGTCGGGCTCTTCAGTTTCTACCATTAAGGTTCAGTTAGCAGCGATCTCTAATTTTCATGCTTCTTTTGAACCTTCATTGATGTCTCACAAACTTTGTAAGGCTTTCCTTAAAGGGGCTTGGCTCCTTAGGCCTCCTTTATCTCAGCCTGTCCCCCCTTGGGATTTGAATATGGTTCTTGCTGCCCTAACTGCCCGTCCTTTCGAACCAGCTGCTACTTGTGATTTAAAATTTCTGTCTTGGAAAACGGCCTTTTAGTAGCCATAACATCTGCTAGGCGAGTTTCAGAACTTCAAGCTCTTTGTTCTGATCCTCCCTATTTGATTTTTCACAAGCATAGAGTTTCATTGAAATTAAACCCTGCATTTATACCAAAAGTGGCCTCCTCTTTCTGTATGCAACAAACTATAGAACTCCCTGTCTTTTTCCCAGAATTCTCTAATAACGCAGAATATACTTTGCATCAATTGGACGTACATAGACAACTGCGTTTTATTTGAATAGAACCGCTCAAGCGGAAATCAAATCAATTGTTTGTTTCCTTTGCAGTGAACAAATTGGGTCAACCAGTAACAAAACCTCCATATCTAAATGGATTAAAGATTGTATCATTTTATTTATTCACAGGCTAACAAAGACCTTCCCTTTCCAGTCAAGGCTCATTCTACCAGGGCAATGGCTACTTCCGTAGCTTTTCACTCCAAGTTATCAATAGATGATATTTGTGCTGCGGCAACCTGGACTTCTCCGCACACTTTCATTTCTCATTACAAATTGGATGTGGTTTCTCGAGGCAGAGCTTCCTTTGGTTCCACAGTTCTCAGGAGTGTGTTCCAATGAGCCACCCGGGATGTAGGTGCTAGGGACGCTGTCCCATATGTTGTGAATGTAGGCGAGATAGGATCCCATTACATCTTTTAGTTATGTACTTACCATAACTTCGGATGTATGGGATCCATCTCGCACATTCATAAGTACCCACCCTCCTTCCCCTTCCATGCGGATTTAGAGGAGCTGTAGTCTCTTTTTTCTTGGAGATCTTTCTTGAAGAACTTTAGTTGGTTATAGTGACTACTAATTTTTCTGTGTTTGCATGGGTGTATGAAAGCGAACAAACAAGATCTGGGGAAGCAGGTGTAGTGCATCCCGGGATAGGGAGTAGCCCAGCCAATGAGAGACTTCGTGCTAGTGTATTAGTTGCCGAGTCGGAGCCGATGGATCGGCTCCGAACCCATATGTTGTGAATGTAGGCGAGATGGATCCCATACATCCGAAGTTATGGTAAGTACATAACTAAAAGTTCCGAATGGTGACACTGCAGTCTATTCTTCCCTTTTTAGGGAAAGAGAAAAAAGGCAATTGGATGTGCTCAGTAGACCTCCAAGATGCGTACTACCACATAGAAATGGACAGAGCATCAAGGAGTCATCTATGCTTCTGGCTGGGGGCCAGTCATTATCAGTTTCGAGCTCTGCCCTTTGGTCTCACTACAGCCCCCAGAGTGTTCACCAAATGCATGTCAGTAGTAACGGCTCACCTGAGACACCTAGGATTCCAAGTGTTTCCATACCTGAACGACTGGCTCCTAACTGCCACCACCAAGCATCTACTTCTACAGGCCAGGGACACTACACTGGAACTTTGTCCTCAGTTAGGCATAACAGTGAATTTTCAAAAATCTGCCTTGTTGCCTTGTCAATGTATTATATTTATTGGCGCAGATCTGGACACCACTTCTATGATGGCTCACCTTCCACCCAACAGAGTCTCTGTCTTCAAACAGCAAATAGTCAACATTCTTCCCAGGAACAAAGTAAAAGCAAAAGTAATCCTAACACTTCTTGGAACCATGGCGTCAACCATAACTCTTGTCCCTCTAGCCAGGGTGCACATGAGAATCCTTCAGTGACTTCTGTTTGCTCAATGGGCTTTTCAAGAACTTCCTATGTTCTATCAGATAACAATAATGAATTCATGCAAAAGAGATCTCTGATGGTGGCTTCAGTCCGATCATGTTACCCTTGGAAGATCCTTTGTTCCACAACAACCTGCCGCTATGATGACCATAGACACTTCCCAGATAGGAGGAACCAAATCATACCCCCTTTATTGAGAGGCACTAAAAGTATGGTAATGGGCAATCTCTTCCCAACATTTTCTGGCAGCAGTGCACATCCCGAGGAAATCCAACATGATAGCCGACAAGCTCAGCAGGGAGATTTTAATGCCTAATGAGTGGTCTCTGAAACAGAGCATAGAGGACAAGATTTTCTGGACTTGGGGCCAGCCTTGCTACAACCTATTTGCAACCCCCCTGAACACCAAATGCAGCAGCTACTTTGCCCTAATTCCCCCAGTGGGGGAGACACAGAGAGACGCACTCATCCACAATTGGCCCTTGGGACTACTGTATGCCTTCCCTCCCTTTCCACTAATTCCCAAAGTCATTCAGAAAGCCAAGGTCTTGGGAAGCAGGCTAATTCTCATTGCTCCATACTGGCCTCTTATGATTTGGTTCCCCTTCCTCTGGCTTCACCTTCAGGAGAAGCCATGGACTCTGGACCTAGTCCAGACCTT
Source organism: Protopterus annectens (assembly GCF_019279795.1). Lineage (NCBI taxonomy): Eukaryota > Metazoa > Chordata > Ceratodontiformes > Protopteridae > Protopterus > Protopterus annectens. The sequence goes on along the minus strand of NC_056728.1, from coordinate 1,676,337,675 downwards.
CTGACTCATGTCGGGTGTGCTTCTTCCTTCTCTTCAAACCATCAATTTGACAGCATGGCTGCTCCACTTCCAAACATAGTCAGGCTTTTAGATTTTACTCCAGCAGTCAAACACATCCTGGTCTCTTCTCATAAGGCTTCCACCAGGAAATTGTATTCCAGCAAATGGAAGAGATTCTCCTACTGGGCAAGAGCAAGAGACATAGATCCCTTCTATGCCTCTATTAGTTCAATTTTAGAATTCCTAGCGGAACTTTTTCAGCAAGGCTCTGCTGCAGCTGAATTAGTCCAATTAGCTGCAATTTCCAATTATCACATCAGCGAATACACTCCTAATCTCATGTCACACAGGCTGTGTAAAGCATTTTTAAAAAAACTTGTTTGATGAGGCCTCCCACTAAAGAACCTCTATCACCTTGGGACCTAAATTCCGTTCTCACTTATCTGACTTTACCCCCTTTTGAGCCTGGTTCTTCATGCAATCTAAAGTTTCTCTTCGTATTAGTGGCCATTACATCTGCATGCAGAGTCTCGGAGTTGCAAGCCCTATCAATTAAGCCACCATATCTAATCTTTCATAAGGATAGAATATCCTTGAGGGCTAATCCATTTTTCATGCCGAAAGTCTGCTCCCAATCCAATTTGAACCAGTCTATTGAACTTCCAGTTTTCTTTCCTAATAATTCCAACAAGGCAGAATGCAAACTACAACAGTTGGATGTGCACAGGCAACTTAGATTTTATTTACTTAGAACCAAAGATTTCAGGAAAAGAGATCAACTATTTGTTTCTTTTTCTCAAGCAAAGAAAGGCAAACCAGTATCAAAAGTCACACTCTCAAATTGGCTTACCAATTGTATTACCTATATATATATATATATATATATATATATATATATATATATATATATATATATATATATATATATATACAATTCAAACAATAGAAGTCTACCTGTCAGAATCAAAGGCCATTCAACTAGAGCTCTAACAACTTCATCTGCTTACTAAGACTATCTATGGACAGCATTTGTGCGACAGCTACATGGGCCAGGCCCCATACTTTTTTTACTCATTACAAGGTAGATTTGGCCTCCAGAGACAGAGCTTACTCATTACAAGGTAGATTTGGCCTCCAGGGACAGAGCTTCCTTTGGGTCCACAGTGCTCAAAGGTGTACTCCCATGAGCCACAAAGGAAAATGGTGCTAGGGACGCTGTTCCATCCAGTAAGAAAGAAGGCGAGAGGGACAACATAACATAAAGAAATTATGTACTTACCATAACGTTCCATGTTTATTGTCCTCTATCACCCTTCTTTCTTACATCCCTCCCTCCTTCCCCCAGCCAAAGCTCCTAGAGGACTTAGATGAGAGTTTTTCTTTCTTTCCACTGAGAAGGTTCCTCTGAAATTGCTTGTTTTTCCTCTTACATATGTATATATATATTGTGTGTATATATATATATATATATATATATATATATATGTATATATATATATGTTTATGTTACATAGATACGAATATACATTCCGTTTATGGCTAGCAGCAAACAAGATCTGGGGATTACTCCAATGCATTGTGGGATAGATATTGAGCCATGAGCCAAGTCAGAGACTTTGAGCTGGTATATTGGCTGAGTCTGAGCCAAGTATCTGCTCTAAACCCATCCAGTAAGAAAGAAGGGCGAGAGAGGACAACAAACATGGAACGTTATGGTAAGTACATAACTTCTTTTTTTGTGTATGTGTGTTACTAATGACTCTTGGGTCTCCATTCTGTGTAACACTATGTGAGCTTTGGTTTTTGGTGCTTCTATAAAAACTAGTATGAATGGTGGATTGAATTTAAAAAGAAGTATAAAAAGTGTTTTTTTTTTTCCAACCACAGGATGGTGTAAGAAAGAAGAAAATATGAAGTATGTGAAAATGTATAGAAATTTATTAGAGAAAATTTAGAGAGTAATGCAAAGAGTATTATTATATGGAAAAGAAATTTAAAAGAAATTGAGGAGAAAATTAAGGCATTACTGTTTAGGCGGAGATATTATTTAGAGGGGAGATAAAGGGAAGTATCTACATATTTGGATAAAATAGTAAAGGAGGATATTAGTATAATGAAGAATATGAAAAGTGTAAATAAGGTAAAAAGAACACAAGAGCATATTATAAGTATTGTAGTACAGAGTATGAAAAACAATGTATAAGAGTAAAAAGAAGGGAAATAAGAGAGACTGAAAAGTAAAAAAAAATTACAGAACAAGTTTAGAAAGAACATGAAAAAGGGATTACTATTAGTGAATTGCATGAAGTACTTAGGAAAGTAAAGATTCACTATCAGGCCCAGATGGTATAGGGTATGAAATGTACAAGAAATGAATGGGTTGGCAAAGAGAGTGTTTTGTAAATTAACAGAATGAATGGTTGAAAGAAGGGTTTGTTTGTGGAGAGTTATGTAGAGGGGTATTAAAATTTACATAGAAAAAAAAGATGAGGAGAATGAAATAAAGCTTGACACCCAGCACGCTAAATAGCACAGATGACAATAATACAGAGGAGAATGGAAGAAAGGATGAGGGATATTATGGAAGAAAGTATGTATGGTATAAAAGGGAAGGGATGTCGAGAAATGTTACTGGTTGTCAGAGAAAATGTGAATGATATAAGTAAAAGAGAGGATATGAAACTTATGGTAGGTGTATTAGCAAGGCATTTGATACAGTAGGGCATGATGCTTTGTGGGATGTAATTAGCAAACTGTGTATGTCAGCATATCAGAATAATAGAGTGAGAGTGTTAATGAATGGGTGGCTGAATAAGGAAATATGCATGAAATGTGGTACAACTCATGAGTGGAATATCATTTGCATTGGCAATGAATGTGATAGCGAGTGAAGTTGTTTATAAAAAGAAAGATGCTAAATATGTGGTGTAAAAGGAGGAGTGATTCCAGTAGTTTTGACATATGCAGATGATACAGCTGTAGTTGCTAAGAACACATTTTTAATGAAAGTGTTGGTTTATCTGAATGAATATTTAAAGGAGATGGTAATGACCTTGAATAAAGATAAAAGTAAGGGTTGATGTGGTGAAAATTGGGGTGGTATATTTTTCAGTGAATTAAGTGACTTTGCTGGGGTTAAAATTTGGGGAAAATGATGTAGTTGTGATGGAATGGGAAGGTTTGATAAAAAATGAAAGACCTGTGTCTTCTGTGGAGGACATATAGCATTCGGTATAAAGGTTTATCTGGTGAATTCCATATTAATGGGAAAAATATGTCAAATGTTTATCTGATCCTAGAAAAATATGAAAAAAAATTGTGTAATTGATGCTTTCTTTCATGGGGGTTCAAGATTACCCTGGTGAAAAAAGGTATGCTGTATATGAATGGATATAAAAGGGGCTTGGATTTACTAAATCCATTTGTTTATTCTGCTTCTTTAAACTCATATAGCATATTAAACTGGGTAAACGTAGAGAATGAGAAATTAATGGTGAGAATGTTCAGATATAAGTAGAAAAATTCTGGGAGATGATGAGAACAAGAAAAAGAATATGTAAACAAAGAAATTAAAAATAATCAAGAAAAAATACTAACGTGGAAAATAAAAATTGATGATATAGAGAAAGAAGGATGTTATATAGTAATGTACTAAAACAACATTATTCAGTAAATCTATGGGAAAATTTACCAGAAGGCATAATTAAAGTCATTAAAGTAAGGAAGAAGTGTATTAAGATAGTAGTGTCAGGATTTCCTATTAAAACTGGTCATAAATAAGTCACCGGTAAAGGGGAATATGCCATATGCAAAAAAAGTTGAAAGAGTATGTTTATTTTGTGGGTTGGAGGAGACAACAGAGCATGTTTTTTGTGTGTTTTTGTTTTTCTGAAATGCAAAAGAGTAGAGAAGCTCTGGAAAAAGTTGTGTGAAGAAAACATTTTTAGAATATTAATGACATAAGCAAAAATGTAGATGTCGGCCACAGTGGTGCAGCGGTTACCATTGTCACCTCACAGCTAGATGTTCTCTGATTCGATTCATGGTTGGAGCACCTTCTGTGTGGAATCTGCATGTCCTCCCTGTGGTTGAGTGAGTTTTAAAGACATGCAGGTAGCTGCATGTGCATGTGCCTTCTGTGAAGGTTGGGCCCCGGGCTGGCAGCTCTACACCATAAAAAACCCATTGCCAATCAGTCTGAAGACTGGTGATCCGTTGTGGCGATCCCTAACGGGAGAAGCCGAAAGACATTGCATTGCTAATGACATAAACAATCTAGATATGAATATGATTATGTAAGGATATTATAAGAACTTGAAAGAATATGTGAAAAGTATATAGAATAATTTATTTTATGCAGTATGAGTTATGTGGAATGAAAGATTGAATTAAACTTTGGGACGCATTCATGAATGCCTACACTAAGTGCATGCTGTTCTGAAAGAATAGACAACACAAGCATAGCTCCTTCCTTTTTGCTCCTAAATTTAGTTTTCCCACTGATTTTCTTGCAGCCGTAAATGTCGAGGAGGATTCATAAAAGTTACCACAAAGTACAGACTTAGTGTAATCTTTCTGAGTGAATAGACAGCACAAAAATGGGGTAGGGATGTTCTTGAATGCACATTGTGCACACTTAGTGTACAGTTAGTGTAGACATTCATGAATCTGGCCCTTTCTTTAATGGAAAATGGATTTTGGCAGATATATTGCCAACAATTAAATTTTGGTTGTGAAAGAAGGAGTGGAGGTCAAATATGGAAGAATAACAATGAGGATATTCTAAGAAAAAGTATAAATAGTAACAAAATGAAATGTGTATATATGTGCCTGTAAATATGTACATTTTGTAAATATGTAAATAATGTTTTTGTGTTGTATTAAATAAAGGACAGCTACCTTTTTTGATATGTGCCATGGGATCTATTACATCCACCTGAGCTACCACCAACTCATGCAGATGGGAAATCAGTTTAATGTCGCATCCAAAGGATGACTCACACAGGAGTGCAGCACCCCCTTTAAGCTGCACTGTAATGTAATCAATCTATCTATCTAGTGTAGGAACAGAACCCACAGTTTTCTGCCCCGTAGGTGAGAGTGCTACCTGCTGCACCACTGACAATGTACTGTATTACCCCCATAACCTCACAAATTTTCTGCAACTTATCCAGTGCCCATTGCCTTAACTTAATGATGTAGTCTGTATCCTCTGTCTAGTCAAACAGCTAAAATATCTTCTGTCTGCTATTTCACCGAAGTATAACAGCAAAGAATGGATACACATGAGAGTAGAGACAGGGGAGTGCAAACGTACAGGGAAGCTAAATGGCATGTAACATTTTCAGATAATCTTTACCCCGAGGCTGCTAGAATTTTCACTCATCTTAACTAAAAACATGAGGAAAACATTACCAAGTTATAACTCAGTCTTTTCAACCTTGTGTGTTGTAGGTTTCTTAGATGTGTTTCTTGAAAAAAAAATTGTCAGGCTTCTGTTTTTGAAATACATGGTAACCTTACATGTCTTCACTAGGTATTTAAATCCACTAAAAGTAATATAATTGCTCATTCCTGTTCTAAGTCAGCGTAGCTGAGTTATACAGAGAAGCAAAGGAAAGTTTATCTGCAGAAGTATATGGTGTGCTATTTCTTCCTCTAACTGCATAAGTACAGTACTTTTGCCCTGGAATGAACCTCAGCTGTTACCTTACTAACAAGTTGTTCAGCCTTTTCAAGTTCTTCAGTAGATTCATCTCCCCATCCTCCACTGCTGCACCTATCCTTGTGCCGTGAGCAAAGAGCTTGAACTCTTCCATTTTCTCAGATATGTCTTGAGGCATGCACACTGAAGAGAACTAGTACTCCATTAGTCACTTGCCTTATTCCTGATATTGTCGTTCTCACGATAACTCTCTGTGAACCATCATTCTGATATCCAGTTTCTCAGCACATTAATCCTACTCCAACTCCTGCAATTGTCCAATCAGCCTTCTATGAGGGAAGGAATTAAAGGCCATGCAGAAATCCAGGTAGAGTACATATAGTAGTACTCCCCTGTAAATTCCCCTCCCCTCAACCTCATAACTGTCCTTGATTTGGGCTCAAAATTTTGCTCCATCCTTAATAACTCAAAAGCTGAATATTATAAAGGAGAAAAAAAGAAACAGAGGTGAGATCTTCCAAAAAAATGAAGGTGCAAATTATAGAAGTATAGAAATAAATATAATTTGTTGGAACAGTACATGCAGTATAATGTTCAGGAAGAGGAGAGAAATTTGAGGGAAGGCAGGCATTGAACAATTTATTTAATGTTGGAGTAAAAGAAAATTATTAAAGAGAAGGCAGATATGCAGACTGCATGAAAATAATGGGAATGTCATGGTTTGTTTTCTTTTCTATTACTGCATGCATACCTATGCCACTTTTTAAACATTTCACTTTTAATAAAATTAAAAAACGTTTAGCTCCATCCCTCTTAATCCTTACTAAAACTGGTGATTTTAAGAGAACAAAAAAGACAGTAATTAGAATTATAAACTTCTTTTACTTCAGAAAATGCATGTCAATTCACATTTTAATTTTGTCAATATATTAGTATAATAATATTAATATTTTTCAATGCTTTCCTGATTATCCCTTATTATTTATGGATGTCTGCATTATTCTGGAAGTATGAAGGTGAGAGCTATGCTTCCCCCATCTCCACATCTGTCCATCCATCCACACCCCTTTTTTTCCCATTTTTGTGCATGTGGTCATGGTGTCACTTCATCAGTGGCGATCATTAATAGCCAGTGTTCACACCGTGGGTGGCTAGCCCTGCCACAGTTTTCTTTCATACCACACATACATACAAACATACAGATATACACACACTCCCTCCTGCGGGCAGTTTATAGTGTCCAATCCACCTACTGCATGTGTTTGTTATATGGCAGGAAACCAGAGCCTCCAAAGAAAAGGATATGTGGACTCTGCACAGATGGCACCCTAGCCGAAGATCAAACCAGGGGACCTCTGCATGTGAGGCAACAACACTACCTCCTGCACCACTGTGCCACCCACTCCTACTTCTGCTCAGTTAACTACAGCCTGTATTACTAAACAAAAGATGCATGCTCTTCACTGGTCAGTTAATGAGCATTTCCCTTTACAAATGCAAAAGTGAGATTGTGAAAGGATCTAATCTGGTTCTGATTTTAACTTGGTAGAATAGGGGTTTCACCAGCATTATCTTTATTCCATGCACTATATCTGATATATTCCCCTAAGAGAAGTTAGCATAATTAAAAGTTACATTTAAACTAATGAAAGCATGCTTCTTTTCATGGGAAGATAGGCAGAAAAAAAAAATGATACGCATGATCAAGTCCTCAAAACTTAAGTATTCAAACTCCTGTATTAGAAAATACACACGGGCTTGTAACCTTAAAATACTGTGCATAAACAAGTAGATTTTTATTTATTTTCAACCAGGTGAGGCCACACATCACAGATGTCTCTCTTTAGAGAAGATCCAGGACACTTTCTGGTTAAGTTAATTATTCAGAGCTATATAGTAGGCAAATGGAAGTTAAGGGAAATGAACACTAGGCTGCTAAAAAAGATCATCAGTACTTCATTGTTTTAGTCCTTGGTGAAAAGAAACATGGTTTAACCTTCATCTCCATTCTCCTAGGCTTACATACTACTGCCCGTCTCCAAAGGCTATTGAAAAGTCGTAGTAAGTGTCAGACTGCCTGGAATCCAGGGAGCATGATGAAAAACTCCTCCCACTATGTTACCATTAATAACAACACACATGTCAGCTGGCATTCTGATGTTATCCTTTGATAGTCAACACACCAATAGGGTAGTTGATTAAAGCCAGCTAAAGCACAATGCACCATGTCAAATGCAGATCAAGTTAATTCTGCAGAGTAAGCTTGTCCTGAACTTCCAAATTACTGATCAATCACTAAGCCATTCAGATGGGGCTGGGCAGTAGGAAAATTAAGTTTAAGTGTAGTTTGTGGTAGTTTCTAGGAGAGTGTTATCTTCTTCTCTTGGAGCTCCTTAATCCATGATTGTTCGGTTTGCAGCCGTCAGTCTGATTTATTTTACTAGAAGAAGAGTCCACAGTTTAAAGTTTTCTATGTTCCATTTAATAACACATGTATAGATACTATACTCCTTAATGTGGCCCCATAGCAAAAACAGTGAAAATTACATTTTAATCAGCCTGTTGCCTGCCTTTGCCTAAGCAGTAATGCTGCATCTCCATCTGATGACATTTTCTGCTGCTTTTCTTAACCACTCTACAATCTGCTACTGTAGAGGATTTTCTTCTACCTTCATTTACTGCTGGTTAAATAAATAACATTTTATGTTTTGCTGTAGCTAGGGCTGGAAGAAAGGATAATCACCCCACATGCTGTGTTGTTGAGGGCACAATTCACCAAAGTAAAATTTATTTATTTATTTATTGACATTTGTTGACCGGGAAAGTTTCCATTTTCAGTGGAGGCCCAGGAAGAAAAGCTCCACACACAAATCCAAAATGTATACTAGACAATATAATATATACCGCACATTCAAAATTTCAATGCAGATACATCAAGAACAAGAATAAATTTATTACAGTTCTATGGCCAATATAATTTTTCTATAGATTAATAAGGTAATGAGCAAATCAAAAGTAAGCAAGACATTATTTATGCAGCCGCATACAAAGTTTCAATACAAATACATCAAGAATAAAGTTTATATATATATATATATATATATATATATATATATATATATATATATATATATATATATATATATATATATATATTTATATATAAATACAGTTCTATGTAGTGTACACAGATTTACATAACTTATTTAGGGTTGGTATTGTACATTCTTATTTACATGAAATACGATGTGTGTCAGCACAAGTGGCCCATTATGGCTAGACAGTCAAACTCCAAGCACATATGTAATGAAGGTGATATTTGCACAGAAAGATGTATTTGATTTTGATAGGAGAGCCGCTGTTTTGGGGTGTTTACCATAGCTTAAGGTGGTCTACAATGTTGTAGATTCTATTAAGAAAATGATATTTTAAAAGTGAATTTAGTTTTTTAAAGATTACAATTGTGTGATAGAGGGAGGTAGGGCATTCCATAGCTTAGAAATGGTGTGTGAATACAAGCTTTATCCTGCCTTTATTGGGTTTGGAAACCTTTAGGAGTTGTTTGTTAGTGGATCAAAGGTTTCTGGTGGGGGTGTAGAAGTGTAAGATAAAAAGAAGAGAGGAGCAGTTATCTTTATTGTGTATTAGTTTATGAGCTAACGTTAGCTGGGTGCAATTAAGTAAATGGGGGAATTCGAGACATTTCAATTCCTTAATGGCTAAATAATGGTGAGTTTTATATGGTAGTCCAGTGGCAAATTTTGCTGGCTTATGGTAGCATGTTTGAAGTTTGTTGCTTAGGGATATATGTAGATTAGTGAAAATAGGGGAGCCATAGAGAAGAGATAGAAGTAGGAGGGTGTTTGCCAGCTTTATTTTCATAGGTTTGTCCTTGCATGATTTCTAACTATAAAGTTTGCCTAATTTAAAGTGTGTTTTTTTATTGTGCTTCGAATATGTTTCTCAAAGAATAGTTTGTCATCGATAGTGATGCCCAGTAATTTTGCTGACTGCACTATTTCAATTCTTGTTCTATTTTGGGAGTAAGTTATAAAGTCATGTGGAGGAGGTTTAGATGAGAACAATAGTATTTTGGATTTTTTAGGATTTAGAAGATGTGCATCGTTTAGCTATGTTTCTGTGTTACTAAAGGCAGTTTGTGTTATTTTTTGGAGGTCAGAGAAGTTATTGGAAGAGGATATAATAAAATCATTGGTGTATTGGATGATTGAACTTTGAGTGGAGACTGAGTGAATATCATTTATGAACATGTTAAATAGCAAAGGTCCCAGAATAGACACATGTGGTGTGCCTATTTTATTGACTATGTATCTTGATTGTTTATTTTGCCATTTAACTGATTGTTGTCTGTTGAGATAATTGGTGAACCAGGTAAGGGAGTGTTGGGAGCATCCTAGAGTTGCAAGTCGCTGAATTAGTTTAGTATGTGATACTGTGTCAAATGCTTAGGAGAGGTCTAGCAGAAGTACTGATGTTTGTAAACCAATGTCCAAGGCTTTATTCACAGTAGCAGTAAAGGACAGAAGGGATGTTATTGTAGTGTGTGCAGGTCAAAAGCCAAGTTAGATAGGAGCAAAAAGATTGTCATCACAGAGGTGTTTTAGCATTTGATTTTGTATGCATTTTTCTAGTATTTTAAGTAATAGAGTGAGAATGGAAATGGGATGATAGTTAAGTCAATTGTGGTTCCACCTTTGTGCAGAGGGGTTATAATGGACTTCTTCCAGATTTGAGGGATTATGGCCTCAGAGATAGATCCATTAATTAGAATAGTGACAGGATAAGCTATAGCTTTGGCACCAAGTTTCAGATATTCAGAGGGGAGGTTGTCAGCAGATAAGGAGCAAGGTTTTAGTTTACTTAGCAAATTGAGTACTAGGAAAGTGGACATGAGTTTTAGGGAAAAAGTTGGAATTGGGGTGTTGTCATTTATTTAATTATGAAGTGAGGGGTGTGAGTTGGAATCTATAGGGGTTGAGTTTGTGGTGCTTGTCATGTTTTACTGGCAATTTTATCTGTATTGGGTGGAAGTTTGTTAACAAGTATAGTGATGCTGTCAATGAAGTGGGAGTTGAAAATATGGGATATTTGTTGACTGTCTTTGTCTAGAGGGGGTGATGGATTTTGTGGAGCTCCAGGATGAAGGAGTGAAGAGATTGATTTCCAGAATTTTTTGGGGTTATTATTTGAACTAGGTAGTTGTTGTGAGAAGCAGTTTATTTTTTCAGTTTTAACTAATTTCTTTGCTTTATTATAAAGTTGTTTGAAGTTGATTGCTTGAGTTTTATTTTTATGCATTCTTTCCGGGCTTGTTTAGTTGGTTCGGTAAGCAAGGGAGCATGATTGAGTTTTGACCTTTTGTATCACATTGGGGCTAAAATGATTAGTTAGTTAAGGAAGATATTATTAAAATATTGTACTGCCTCTTCTAATGGTAGGGATTTTAGAGGGGTCCAGTTATGAGCATTTAGTGCATTGCTAAAGGCTGTTTGGTTAAAATTAGTTAAGTTCCTAGATGCTCTATAAGAGTGGGATTATGGCATCTGAGTGTGGGTTCTGTGTGTAATGACAGATAGATTGTTGCTGAGAGTGTTAGGAAGGTTACAAGTGTTAGAGTATTTTTGTGGATCTGAAACAAGGATGCGGTCTAGGGTGGATTCTGTTTGACTGTTTAGTATTTGTGTGGGGGGTGTGATCAATTGTGTATACCTGTACAGATTAATGCAGTTAGCAGGGGAGTCAGAGGTTAGGTTTAACCAGTTAATGTTAGTATCTCCTAGAATGATGGTTTCATTAGATAAATTTTGAGTTGTCCATGCTAGGAAATTTTCAAGATTAGGCATACTTTGGCCTGGGGAATATACATTACTGCTATGCATAAATGTTTATTGTTGTTTATTTGTAAAGATGCTAATAGACATTCCATATTTTTGAAAGTTGGGACAGGTTTGGGAAAGGATGTAATTGTTAATGAGATACAATATATTATAGCTATGCCGCCACCTTTCCTTGTGTGTCTATCATTTCTAATAATATTTTAGCCATTTGGAACTATTTCAATATTGAATATATGTGACTTAAGCCATCAGGGGTGTATATCAGGGTGTATTGAGACAGCCAACCTTGAAATTCACTAAGTTTATTACAGATACTCCTTATGTTAATTGTTATCATAATAAGGTTTTGAGTGTTTGTGGATGTGTTTAAGGAGGGAGAGGGGTAAAGATTTATGTTGGGAGAGAAGGAAAGGCCAGGGTTTGGGTGAATGTCACCTATTTGGGATAATGACTGGAGGTAAAATATACGTGCAAAGTAGGTGGATTTGGAAAAGTACTTGAGTAAAGTATTGAGTTAGAGTTTGTTGTTAACAGGGAGAAGTTTGAGTTTATGGGGCAGTATGTTATAACAGCTGAATATTGATGATGAGATGTTTAAGTAACTTGCAGTGGATTGTGGTGTTATAGCAAGAGTTTGAGTTTTAGGTGGAAATGAGCACGTCATAACATGGAGATGAGTGGCTTGGGTCAATATGAAGAGGGAAATAATGAGAGAGGAAATGAAGATTGTTAGCTGTGGGGTGCTGGAACGTTTGCAGAATAAGAGTGATTGGATATGTGTTAGGTTACAAGTTAAAATAAGATGTGTGGGAGTTTTGTTAGAGCAGGGAGCCTTTAAGTTAAAATGTGTGAAGGGTGTGGTGTGGTTTTAATGAAGATTGATTGGTTGATGAGTTAGTGGGAGTGACTTGGAGAAGCATAAATTTAAGGAAAATGGGGTGGGTGGGAATGGGGGTGGCGTAGGGGAGTGGAGTGAGCATGAATGTACCAAGGGCGAATGGAACAGGCTTGTCCTGGACTATTATCTTGCTAGGAAAACAATCAAACAGGTAAGTCATAAGATGGCAATTACTACAGGGAGAAGAACAGGAGGCAAATAGTTGTAGCTGGGATAGCAATGGCAGCTGTAGGCTTAAAAATCCAGCAGAAAAAGCAGGAAGATAAGACCATGCTAGGTTGGAGAAAAGTGGACTAAGAAGGAAAGGTCTACAGCTAAGTAATTATAGAAATGTGGAGTACAAATTGAAAGAAGATTGACAAAGTTCTAGAGATGCTTAAATAATGACCAAAATGACAAGGAAGATTGTTTTTTTTGGCTTTTAAAGAAAGAAAGTAAGACAAAGGCAGATAACACCAAGAGTAGGGGAGGTGGTGATGTATGAAGGGCCATTCAGTTAGAACAGGACAATAACAGTAAAATACTATAATATTTGATATACATACAGTAACACTGGGAGATAAGATTAATGAGGAGAGGGTATCCAGGGATGGATGGGTGTTTAAGTTTGAAATTTCCACTGAAGGTTAATGTCCACAGGATCATTTTACCTGGAAAAAAGGGAAAAAGGTAGAGGATGAAAAGGAGAAGGATTATGTTTTACTTTAAGGTATCACTTGAAGGTACCCCAGTTTGTGATTAGCAGCTTAAGGCAATGGCTGTAAAATGCAAGAGGCTGGAAAGAAGTAGGTAGAATAGGTATGAGATAAGCGAATATAAGGCAAGAAATAATTAGATTGAAGAGGTACAAGACAGGGAATAATTGCATGCAGGGAGGAGACAGTGTGAGGCCTACAGAAGAAAGAAAATGATGAGGGTGCTTTGAAAGAGGACAGAAATTAAGGGAATAATAGAAGAGTGAAAAACAATATCAATCTTTTAGGAAAATACACTGTATTATTAAATAAGCACTTTCCAGAATACAAAGTGTCATTCAGTGAATCACAGAGGTCCACTTTAGCATGTGCAGCAGTTACCTATAACAAGGAAACAGCCCTGAAGATAATATGTAATGAAAATAATAGCATCATTCATTTACTTCCAGCAGTTAACCTCACTAAGTCATACAAACAATAAAATGGTATACAGTAAATGTTATTGTAGTTGTCTCACTACAAACAGGCTGCATAAACCAGCAAATTACACTCACAGTCGAAATGTTGTGCCTACATAGGATACGAAGATGCACTTTTCAAGCGCAATGTCTACACTATAATGATTTTAGAACAAAGCAAAGATTATTTACTCAATATATACCAAATCTAGTACTGCATACCTAGAGACTCAGGTTGATGTTCATGTGGTTTTCTGTGCTATAGGGGATGACACAAATGTGTGCCAAAAAGGATGCAACACTAACACTAAGTAAGCGATGGGAGTAGGGGTTAGTATATTACCAGAGTGTTATTGCAAATAAACATAAAAATTAAACAATTAAGTGTAAATAGTGTAGCATATTGGCACCATAGATTGCTGCAATGGAGCAGCAATAAGCAGACAAAAGTAAATATCTGGCAAGTATATTTCATTCTACATTGCAAGTGGAACTCCAGAATGAATGTATGCGATCAAGTTAGTTGCACCATTTTACGTAGGTTCAATAGATGCAAACGTAAGTTACTAAATCAAATCCAGTGCATATCGGCAGCTCTAAGCTGTAGCCGAGATGCAGTTTAAGAGTATGTGAATGCTGTAATATCAGCTTTCTATGTTCCCTAAAAGTAATTACAGCATTAAGCAAAATAGCTGCAGAATATATGGCAAACAAGCATTACTACAGTATAAGAGACTCAGGCTACTATCGGAACGTACTGCAATTCAAGAATTGTGCAACTGAACAGCAAAAATACAAATGCAAGGGAGTATAAAAAACACATTAATAGAGAACAATGTAATCAAAGCCAGAGTCTTATTTTCCAGTGTAGATGCTATTTAAATTGTAAGTCATATAACGAGCCTGCTCAGGAACAGCGTTCTACATCACCAATGGAGATATAGGCATAAGCTGATAGAGGCAAGGATGGCGAGAAAGAGAGAGCAACAAATGCCAATACATCATTTTAAATTGTGCAAGGCATCATGGGAAATAGGGGAGAAAATGAAAGAGGTAAAGTGCGGGAAAAGGGAGAAATTAGAGCATAGAGAAAAGAGTATAGCCAGGGGACCATGCTTTGGTCTAGTATCTCGCTAGAAAAAGAATCAAGCAGGTAAGTCGGAAGATGGCAATTACTGCGGGGAGAAGAACAGAAGGAAAATAGTTGTAGCTGGGTTAACAGTGGCAGTAGTAGGCTGAAAAAGCTAGCAGAAAAAGCAGGGAGATAAGACCATGCTAGGAGGGAGAAAAGTGGGCTAGGAAGAGAAGGTCTACAGCTAAGTAATTATAGAAATGTGGAGTGCAAATTTAAAGAAGTCTGACAAAGTTCTAGGGATGCTTAGATAATGACAAAAATGACAGGGAAGATTGTTGTTTTGGCTTTTGAAGAACGAGAGTACGATAAAGGAAAAGGAGAAGATGGCGCCAATAGTAGGGGAGGTGGTGATGTATTAAGGGCCATTCAGTTAGAACAGGACAATAACAGTAAAATACTATAATGCTTGCTATACATGCATTAACACTGGGAGATAAGATTGATGAGGAGAGGGTATCCAGTGATGGAGGGGTGTTTAAGTTTGAAATTTCCACTGGAGATTAATGGCCACAGGATAATTTTACATTAACACTGGGAGATAAGATTGATGAGGAGAGGGTATCCAGTGATGGAGGGGTGTTTAAGTTTGAAATTTCCACTGGAGGTTAATGTCCACAGGATAATTTTACTTTCCAGTGTAGATACTGTTTAAACTGTAAGTCAGAAAGCAAGCCTGCTCAGGAACGGTGTTCATACATCACTAATGGAGGTACGGGTATAAGCTGACAGAGGTAAGGATGGGGAGAAAGAGCTCCACATCCTTTCCTCTCTCAGCTTATACTTGTATCTTTAAACTAAAACAAATATTTTTAATTAAATATTATTTTTCCCTGTAAGGGAACAGCAATGTGTATGCCCTAAAGAGAACTGTGAGCCTCCCGCCCCCGCCTATGTAATTTTGCAGTACAATAATGGCAGCAGTTGTTTTAGTTAAATCTTTGGTGCCCACTGAGAGCTGAGGGTTATCCTGTTTTGGGTATTGAAATCACTCGCTGTGGGCACATTTGGTGTTGGGGAGACAGAGTTGGTAGAAAAAAAAAACAAGTCTCTGAGGTAAGTAAGGTAAATTTTCATTCTGGTGCTTGTGCATATTTGGACAGATTCCTGAAGGGTTACAGGTGCATGAGCAAAGAAGTAGGGAAAACAGACATAAGACATGCTCAATTAAACATATAAATGTGTCAGCAGAGTTTATGGAAAAATAGATTAGCCATAAATTAAAATAGTTTTCTACCAATAAAGATCAAGCTGAAAAATCAACATAATCCAGAAAAGAAAAAGGGTTATTCTTAGCCTGAAAGGCCCTCATCATTTATTTGTTTATTAATTTATTTATGAAATTCATGCTTCATTTGCAACCTCAGGTGTTTGTGTTGCTTCTGGCAGTATCTTATTCTTTTTTTCTTTTTTACTGAGATTCTTCATTTAAGTATGGCAGCTACAGCTACCTTACTCATGTATTTTGTTTGCATTTGTTCACTTGCATGCTCCAAAGCTTTGTTTTAGTATGCATTTGTTTTGTAAATGGTAATGTGCTCATCTTTTATTATCCTTGCCTCAGGTCAACCTGAAAATGAAACAATGTTGTCTCAGCAGGGCCTTTCCCATTTAATAAACATACCGCAGATTACCAGCTAATGTTGTTCTCAGCAAACAGAGAACCCCTGGTGCTTGTTAAAATTCAGTCATGTGCTTCCAGGCTTAACTTGTGCTTATATTTATTTTATTTTGGACTATTTTTTTCCCTGTTTTTACAAGGCTAAAATAAATTCAGCAAACCATAAGCAAGGAAAGCAAACAATGAACCAGAAGTTATTTCTTAGTTTCTAGACATGCCCCTAGACTGTCGCATTCATATTGGCATACTTCTTTCTAAAATGCTTTTTTATTGTATCATCCACAAGCCCATAAGACCATATTCTGTGTCTAATTTAATGGTCCTATAAAATTCTATCCTGCTTATTACATTTTTATTTCTAAACAAATCATTTCTCCGGACTGTTTCTTTCAGGTTGCCCCCACAATGAAGCATTTATTTCTCTTTGGTCTCAAGCAGTTAATAAATGAATTAACAAATAAATAAAATAAAATAAAATACAGTACTTCAGACATCATTCTAACTTACTGACAATCAGCTTGCCTGAGGATGTAGAATGAAGTTAAGACTTGATTCTTGAGATACTGAAGTGTGTTATGGGGTAGACTGCCTGATTTTGCTTGTGTTTTTCTTGAATTCATTCCCTTCTTCATTCTCCACTTACCTGCTTTACCCTGTTCAGGGTTTCTTGGGAGGTGGATCCTTTTCTAACAGTCATTGGGTATAAGATGGATAAAATAGCACTTGACACCGTGAAAGTCTATCTTAGGATGCGCGCGCGTACACACACATACACACACACACACGCACACACACACACACACACACACACACACACACACACACACACACACACACACACACACACACACACACACAACACACACACACACACTTGTGGTCAATGTAGTAGATAGCCGAGAATTGTGAAATGGATACGTTTGTATAGTGAATAAGGGAGTGGATGCAAAGATAAAATGGGATGATGTGCTTTAAGAAGAATCGGTTGTTTGTTAAAGTGGATGAAGTTTAAAGCAGGTAAGAAGTTACTGTATGTTTGCTTACCTGAAAAGCCAAGTGGTACAGTGGTTAAGGTGTATGCCTTTCAATCACAAGGTGCAAAGTTTGATTCTCACCACTGGGAAGAGCTTTACAGATTGAAGGTATGTATTTTAGTACCTGGGTTGGGAGGGTGGCCTAATGGTTAAGGTGTTTGCCTTACAAATACAAGGTGCAGGGTTTGAATATCACAAGGGATAATTGGCTAGGCTTAAAATGGCTCGCAAGGGCAGTTAGCCTAGTACTAACCTATGAACCTATGTATGTTGCATATCATAAAACATAAACAAATGCAAATGATCCAGATTTGAAATACAATGCATCTTTTAATTACTACAGATGTTACCAATATGTGCTTATACCTGTATGCATGTGGTGATAGCATATATACACTGTATTGCTACCTTTTTAAACCCGGGAAAGAGAGTAGCTAGACATTACTAATGAACAGGTTATCAATGCACTTTCCAAGGTTAAAAACACTGCATCAATGGGCCCTGACAACATCCCAGGATATTTAATAAGTAGCAAGAAACAGCCTCTCCGGTTCACTTGAATTACTTTTCAATTGAGCCTTCGGTCAGATTTTGTGCCCAGGGAATGGAAGATGGCTACAGTCATTCCCCTGCACAAAGGAGGTCCAACCACTAATCCGGGTAACTACGGGCCATAAGTGTTATCCTCCTCATATGTAAGGTCATGGAAAGAATCATCATGGACCTGATAAATGAAGACATAGGAAATCTGAAAAAACTAGACCCATCACAGTTTGGCTTTGTTAAAGGAAGGTCATGCCTATTAAATCTGGTGGGCTTTCTTGAGAGGGTCACCAAACCTTGGATGAAGGTGAGACTGTGCACACAGCTTACCTCGACCTGGCCAAGGCTTTTGATACATTACCCCAATCAGACATTATAGACAAGCTCACTAATTTAGGTAAAAACCCTTTTATCATCCACTGGTTAGCCAACTGGCTCATTGATAGGAGGCAGGAAGTCAAAATATGTGAGGCCACCTTGACCAAGAGGCCAGTCACTGGTAGAGTCCCCTAGGGCTCGGTACTAGGCCCACTCATTTTTGGCATTTATTTCTCTGAAGTGGAAGAAAATGCTGAAGGTTTATGGTTGACTAAGTTTGCAGATGACTGCAAGCTGGGGGTTATCATCAACTTCCCTGCAAACACTAGTGTTATTCAGGAAGGTCTATCTCTGACTAACAAATGGTGCCAAAGCCATGTTCTTAAACTCAATGCTAAGAAATACATAACTGTACCCTTTTGGAAGTCAACCATCCCAGCTAATTCACTTGTTGATAATACACTAATAAGAGTCAACCCACTGGTCAGGGATCTGATTACATGCACATGTAGACAGTAGCCGTAACTTTGACCAGCATATGGCAAAAGTGGTGTGGAAATCCTTTTATGTTGTGCAACATATAAGTAAGAGTATGGCATCTAGGTCCAAAGAGCTCATTATCCCATTGTACTCCACTCTGATCAGATCAATCCTAGAGTACAATGCTCCCTTTGGTATGTACCTGACTAGGCATATGCAGCAACTAGAGCAACCTCAGAGGTTCCTTGCAAAAAGAGTACAAGGTGTAACAAACCTTCCTTGTGCAGAGCCCCATGAAGCCCTATCCATCTACTCAGTCTTCTATAGATTGCAGAGGGGTGATCTATGCCTGGCTTACAAGGCATCTGCAAACCTCTCACTTATGAATCTCCTACATATTCATAAGTCAAAGAGTACTAGAAATACAAGGTCTAGAGACTTATTTTTGTCTGTGACTTAAACAGAACATGCTGGAGAGAAAGAGAGATATGTGTCCCAAAAACTGTCCCCCTTGTATGGAACAGGCTTCCCATTCATGTGAAGCTGAGTTTGTGTGTTATCCAGTTTAAGCACAACCTAGACCAGTGGATGGGGACCAATACATTTTCACTGCACCCATGTCCGTTATGGACTGAGATAGCCTATATATGCCAGGCCTTTAGTGTCCTGTTTGGATACAGGACATCATTATTCTTTTGGAAAAACTTGGCTAGACTTAGAACACCCCCCCCCCCCCCGGAGTCATTAGCCTAGTAAGAATCTATGAATCTATGAATTTACTAGCAGTAGATCACTACTTGATATTATACCATTCAAACTACTTTCAAAATGCACATATTATTTAACTGGAATTGGCAGTATTATTACTAGAGTTAGGCAAATGTCCTTGAACCCCAGACTATTATATTAAAGAATGATTTTTGCTTTGGTTTCTCAAAATACAATCATATGTGCCTGCTAACATGGCTTAGCAGTACTCCATAAATTGCTCTGAAGAAAACAATAAAACTCAACTGGTTCTGTCACACAGATGTCATTCTGTAGCCAGGCTGTTCTGGGGCACAACAGCCAGTTTGCACAATAAACAGGTTATTGTGCCTCAGAACAGTCTGTTTACACAATAATATTTGTAAACAGGCTGTTGTAAGGCACATGATGAAAGGACAGTTGCCTTATCACAAGCATGGGTATGCAGTAATATTAATTCAAAGCATAACCAGAAGTAGTTATTGCATTTATGAGGTGGCATTTTTTTTGTTTTGTTTTTTCTTTATAGTTATTTTAGGAGGAACATTTCTTAGTAGATGTGTATTAAACATATTTTGTACAGACATTTTAGCCAGCCTGATTTGGTTTCCTAAGCCTATTTCTTAACTTTCTTTAATACTCATTTCAATAACATTTATAATTTTTGCTAAAACAACTGGAATTGAGATATTTAGAAATGGGTAGGAGCAAATTACAAAGGAAAAATAGGAATTGTGGTAACAATACATACAGGGAAGGCATGAGGTTTAAAAAAAGGCAGGACTTAAATGAGCTATGTAATGTTTGACTGAAAATGATTGGGTAGATTATAAGTGATGTATAATGTTTACAACAGGGAGTGCATCAGTATGGTTTGTGATGTGAAATGCTTACAACTAGGATTGGGTCGGTGTGGTTCGTTTTCATTTATATAAATGTATGATTGCTTATGTTGTAAGTGATGGTTTAATAAAGATGTTTCTTGTTTAAAAAAAGGACAGGAATTGAATAATGTATGTAAATTTCTTAGGTTATATGATATATAGCAATATATGTGGAGTATCAGGTTTGTTAATGTTAATTTAATACAATTTGATTACTTTTGTATAAATGTAAATTTGCCTGTGTCACAAGTGATGATTCAATAAAGATGTTTAGACCTATTTAGACTCTAGTCAGAGCCTTACTGCTACTCTAGATATCACTTCTGTGATCTACTTTAGCTTGAGACCATGATCTTGACAGACCTTTCAGGGGTGGCTTCTGGTGAGAAATCCATGCATCAACATTCTGAATGAGATTTGCTGAATGTTCAGTCATATCCAGCCCTCTCTAGTCAAAGATTTGGTCTACCATCCTTTATGGGGATGGAGAGCTGGTCATTTACTCCACTGGAAATTATCTTGGACATCCACCATCCTACTTTTGTTACAGGTCTAGATGTGTATCCATCTTGGAGTTTGGGTTCATTTAGTTGCCACCCATGGGTGGGTGGCAGCACTCACCATTTCTGTATTATCTAGTGCATCAAATGGTTATTCCATGCACTTTTTCTACCAAGTGACTGTGGACTGGACATTTTTTAAACATCTCTTACTTTGTATTTGTGAAGATGCCATGTACTACATTAAGAGCATATCATTGAGTCACAGGCCTTTAAATAGTTTAGCTGTTTGGCATTTGACATTTATGTAGTTCCTGGTAAACACTGTCTGACAAAGTCAAACTCCTTAGTAGCCTCTCATTTATTTACTGAAATTATTGCTCTTGTGCCCACTTGTACATGTTTAGTATGGAGCACAGTTCCTATTTAAAAATAAAATTGCTGGCATGGTATTGATGGTTGTCTGTATGACAGTGGTTGCATGCATGACATTGTGATAAGCAAAAGTAAAATTATCTTTTTCATGTTGCAGGGACCTCCCATAGATGTTCATATCCCTAAGAGCTTTTCTGAACATTTTGAAAGTTCTTCTTTCAGACAGGTTCTGGGTGTGTGATATAAATGTAAAGTGCATAAAGGTAATTAACACTATTGTTTCACAAATATCTTGGCTTCTACTGACTTGAAATAAGAACAGTTAACACAATGTCAGTTTTTTTTCACTCTACTGCAAATAGTATTTTAAGTACTGACACCATCTTTTTCATCATTGATGATTCCATACAAATGGCAGCTGGACAGTGCAGGTGTGTACATCCAGTGTAATTAGGAACACTGACCTCATGAAAGGACCAGCAAGTACAATGTGAATACACTGCTATGGTGGAGATGACCTTCTCTAATGATGCAGAGGTGTGCTGGTAATGCATTTTGGACCAAATGATATCTAATGCATCATCTTGCTAAATCTTCAGTTTCTGTATCAGACCAACACATAAAACTTTGTAATGGGACTTAACTTTTTACTATTCCAGGGTGTCCATCAAATATAGTGACCAGCATGCATGTTATACTGAAGGTTAGCACCTCAAATTAAAATTCCTTGATGTATAGATAATTGCAGTTTGATAATGGCAAAATCAGGGCATAATAAGTTTTTATATTTTGCTATCATGTTTCAACTACATATTATAATATATATTTGAGTAGTGCCTTGTTCCTGGTTTTCTTTTCACAGCAGAATTTAATTAAGTTCCACTACATCAAGTGAAGTCCATGTTGCTCAAAATTTCAGATGAACAAAGTAAAATGAATGAAACTTAAACTTCAACTAGATGCAAAAAACAAAAATAAGCATATTTCTGCAGAAGACAGAGTATTCTTATAGCTCCCATTTGGTGGCAGTAATTCCACCCACCCATCTTCCTGTTGTATGTGTGCACATACACACACACACACACACACACACACACACACAGAAAAATCAAATGTTGAATCATTGCTGGCACACTAATAGAAGCTGTACTAGCTGTGATGGCAGTGATCCCCATTGGAAATCATTGAATGATGAGCTGCAGTTGGTGGAACTGTTCTTGGGAGCTGAAATATCATCCAGCTTACCAACTTACTCTTGGCCATGGGTTGGTAAACCCAATAAATGGTATGGAATATGTCTCCATAGATGCTGGCTCTTCAGGTTTTTCACATAGTGGCTATGGCACTCTATCAGCATTACTGCATTCTCTTAGGAGAGTTTCTTACCTTTCTGTCTGTTTTGATAGTCATCATCTGTGGTATTATTTCTCCTTAACTATCTGTTCTACTTATTCAGTGTTCGAGCAATAATTTCTTTTTGACGTCTGCGGTCAGCAGGTAGGCCAGAAGGCAGTAATATCACTGCAATATAGAAATAGGCATCAAGGAATCCTAGGAAGAATTTCAAGATGAAAGTTCATGCTGTAGCCATGCACTTCAGGGCTGTGATCTACTGTAGCTTATGATTTCTGCCTTAAATGTGGCTTCTAGGAATTGGCTCTGGGCAATTTAGGTATCAACATTATGCCGGTACTCTGATTTTCTTCTTCTTCTTCTTTCAGCTTTTCCCAGTTAGGGGTCGCCACAGCGGATCACCTTGTCTGCTCATGATTGGCAGTGGAGTTTTTACAGTGTTGAGTTGCTAGCCCAGCACCCAACCTTCCACAGAAGCCACACACACACATGCACGCATGCCTTGAGCCAATTTAGAGTGTCTAATCCACCAACAGCATGCCGGTACTCTGATAATGATAAAAATTGGAGCTTAAATGTAGCATCTTGGTCCTGTTTTGTTTTCTTGGCTGTTAAAACAAACAGAGAATATTCTACCAGTATACTGTAAAGTTTTATGACTCTGCATTATTTACCTATCATTTGACATTTGTTTGCCCAGTGGACAACCAAAATCTTTTTAACTGAATTGCCAGGGTTTCTATCAATGTTTCTTTTCTGCACTTAAATATAGTTTTAAAAGTTTTGTTTTCTGTCAGTCACGAGATCTTTGAGAGATAATACAAACATCTGAATTTAAAAGGCAGGTTTATTCTTTTATAATGTCTCGGAGATTAATATTGTCTCTCAGCCTGAAAACTCAGATTATCTAAGAGGTTAAAAGCAATAATGATGAGATAAAATGTTGAGTTCTGGGTAATTGCATTAAAATATATTATTGGTCTGAGCTTGGAGATTTAGGAGCTGATTTTCTTTAAATCAACCTTTAACTTCAAGTTTGACAACCTTACTTAAATCAGTTAATGGTAATTTGAAAAGTTACACAGAGTTGTTTGTTACAGAGCCATTGATATAAACTCATTCTGCTGGTATGCAGATGGTGATACAGCTTCTGCTGTATCTGTCTAAAAGACAGATTTTGGAAATAACTTTCTTCTTATGAAGATGTAAGACTTTTTTGGATGTAAATGGTTAATGGTTTCATCTTCCTTGCTCGTGGCACTTACATTTTGAAAAACCTTGATCTAGTGCCGTCTGTTTTCAGCTTATTCAACATATGAGACATTGGAATTGATCAAATCAAACCTTGGCACTGAATTAGAACCTTTCATGGTTCCCGGGTTCTTACTCCTCTTGCACCCATAATTCCCTGTACTGCCATCGAATACTTCAGATCTAATTTGCTGTCTGAAGTTTGCAGATGTTTTCTCAGTGGTTGGTATCCTTTTGTTAATGTTTCTTCAAAACAAGTTGAATAGTCTTTACGTTGGATAGGCAAATAGTTATATATTGAATAGCCTAATATTTTACTCCTCCTCTACCAGGAGACTCATCTCCCTCTAGCTTTAGTGTTAGTATTTCTTCATAGCTTAGCGGTGTATTAGTATAGTTTAGAGTTATTCTTACTTTAAAATTTACCCTTCTTTAAATACAATTGGCTTTAATGGTTTTCTATTATTACTGTTTATAGAGTGCAGAAAAGTTATTTTATTGTATTGTATTTTGGTAACATTTTTCATAATATTTAGTTATCTTTATGGTAGTGTTTTCTATCCTCCTATAGGTGTATTCATGGCTAAGTCACAAGCCTTTAAGAAATGTTCTGAATGTGTGCACAATTTGCCACCCTAGGATCCTCACAGTTTATGTGTTTACTGCCTGGACACTGCCCATTTGGACACACAATACACTTCATGTGCATCCTTTAGTGCCAGAGCTTTACAAGCTCATTGACACAAATTGATGGTGAAGAGACTTCTCCCTCCACAGACAGGGACTATATCTTCTGGACCCTCCTCTTCCCTTCCCCTGCTAAGAAGCAAGACAGAGGTCTATCCTTGGACAAGTCTTCAGATAAAGAGAAGGACAAGGAGAAAGAAAAGTGTAGATCCAAAGAAAAGGACAAAGACAAGACTCCAGCTATTCCTAAAAGGTCGTCAGACTCATCAGCTCCATTCAGACCTGCACCTAAGTCAGCCAAGAGATTGAAATTGACAGCCTCCCAGTCCAAACCGTCCTCTCCTCAGCCACGATTTTCATTACAACTGATGAGCTCCAGACTGCATTCTCTAATCTTGTAAAAAAAAGATATTCAAGATCTTCTTCAGTGCCTTCATCTACCTGATAACCGTGGAGCTTGACAGAGTACAACATTGACAGGATGATGAGCAAGTTTTTGAGGATGGAGATTCAATTTGGGGTTTTGTCAGTACCATCCTCATGGAACATATCAACCCTTTCATAATCCAGACTTCCCAGTCCTTTTGCCTTTTGCAGTCCATTCTCTGACTCTGACAGTTCTGTATCCAAGCCATTCCAAAGTGCCTCTTTCAGTGCCAGCAGTCCCTTCAGCTTCAGTTCTGACAGTATTCCTATCCCCTCTCAATTCTGATGCCCTCAGAGCCACAGTATTGGTGCCCATCTCTGAGGGGAGAGTTCAACACAAGATTTTCAGAGCCATCTCTTCCCTTAGGAACCTATAATCTAGACAGCTCAGGTCTGCGGCCTACCTTGGGGTCAGGGATGCCAGGAGTTAGGGTTTCTCTTGCTTCCTCCAGAGGGATCCTCAGCTCCAATGGTAGCTTCAGGCTTTGAGGTAGAAGGAATGGTTTTGGGCTTACCTAAACAGAAGGCACTTTCTTAGAGCTTGGTTCAACCCAAACCCCAGTTGGATCCTCCGACTCCACTTTCCACTCATCCTGCCAGACAGGGATACTTGACACCACAGGCTTCTGAGACCACTTGCTACATCAGCTTCCAGTCTGATCCTGTTCCTTTTGTATTCCCAACAGAATCAGTTCACAAGAATCAGACATGTAAACAAAAGCACATAGACTCCTCTCCAGAGTCAGTCAAGGAAGATACAGATTTGGATGAAAGTGATGGTTCACCCAGGTCTGTTTCAGAGGATATCACCTTTGGTGAAATTCTACAACTTATGAAACATAGAGGGGGTTGATCCACTGAAGATGCCTCTCCTGATGAATTTGTCTTTCTAGAAGACTTTGGTTCTGGCTCAACTTTGTTGTGGTTGGTACCACCAGTTGATCCATTGGTCAATCTCATGGCAGAATAGGTTTGAAAGGTCCCTGATGTGTTAGAGCCATAGACAGAATTTACAAGCTGTCAAAGACAGAAAACATTGAAGTAAAGGTCCACTGGTGGATATTATGGTTGTAGCAGCAGCCACAAAGAAGTAGCTATCTGAGGAGAGTTCCTCTGTCCATCCCCGTATCAGAGAGTCTAGGGCATTGGACAGATTTGGAAAACAGGCATACTCATCAGTGATCTTTACTCTCAGGTCAGTGAACTATCTTGTTCACATTATCATTTTTCAGAAGGACTTGACCAAGGAGATTTTCAAGTTTCTTTCTAGAGTTATACCAGTGGATCACCAAAAGACCATGGACTCCTAGCTCATACTCTTCAATCAACTTCAAATGTAGCCAAGCATCTCATTTCTAATGAAGCCAATGGCTCAGCCAGAGCAGAAGATACGGGTCTTACAGGTAGACAACAGGCCTGGCTGCATCTTTGTGATTTTGCAGAAGACTTTAAGATGTCCTTCATCAATGGCCTTTACAATGGTTCCACACTTTTTGGGCCCAAGGTTAAAGATACCTTGACCAGGAGTGAACAGGATGGTAAGACTCTCCCTGCAGTAGGCATCTGCTTTTCTGTCCCTCGAAGGTCCTACTCCAGGAACCAGAGAGTGGGAAAAAATATGTAGTTTTGCAAGTCACAGATCTCTTACTAGGATCACCCTGGTGATAGACCTCCAAGTGGCAAAGGTGGAGGGAATGCTAACAGACATCACCCAAGAGGCAGAAGAAGACCACATAATAAGGGCTTCCATGGTCCCTTTTCTGATAGATTCTATCACTGTCCCTGAAGGTGTGCCCAAGTGCTGTACTCTGGAGGCAGTTGGGGGATGCCTATCTCAGCACCCCTAAGCTGGCTAGATTTCACAAGTGACAAATGAGTGTAAAATATAATTTCCAGAGTCTATACCATTCCTTTTGTTGTCCTGCAGTCAAGAAGAAAGTGATTTCAAACATTCTGCACAGTCAATGGGAACCAGCAGCACTAGAGATTTCAAAGCTGCTAGAAAAAATAGTCATCCAACCAGTCTCCAAAGACCAATTAAGATCCGAAATTTACACAAGGTTCTTTTCAGTTCCAAAGACAATGGGGACCTAAGACCAGTTTTGGATCTCAGTCATCTCAACCAGTTTGTGAAACAGACAAATTTCTGGATGGACACAGTTCAGTCAGTTTTGCCTATTCTGAGGAAGGATGATTGAATGTGCTCAATAGATCTCCAGGATGCTTACTGCCATGTGAAGATAGAGAAGAAGTCCAGGAGATTTCTCCTTTTTTTAGCTGGGAGCCAATAACTTTCAGTTCAGAGAACTTGCCAATCAGTTTCAATAAAGCCCACAAGGTGTTCACCAAGATAATGGCTGTGGTAGTGGTGCACTTGCACACACCCAGGACACAAGTTTTCTCCTATCTAGACGATTAGCTCCAAACTGATACATCCTTCTGATACATCACCTGGACCTTCTACTCCATTGTTTACTGAATCTAGACATATCAGTGAATTTTCACAGTTGTCAATTACTTCCAACACATGAATGTCACCTCAATACCACTGTCCAAATAGTCAGCTTCCTACAACACAGAGTTTGTTCTCTACAACAGACAGCCTGAAAGGTGGTACATCATCCCCATCCTCCAGCATGACTGATTTTATGACTATTAGGTCTCCTGGCGTTTTCCATATTAATGGTTCCTAAGGTTCATTACCACATCCAGATTCTTTAATGGACACATGCAGTTCAGTGGTCCCAGAAGATTCATCCTCTGCTTGCCAGGATTCATCTTACAAGAATTTGCAGACAGCATATTGCACGGTGAATTTCCTCACCATCAATAATAGGAAGGTGACCCTTTCTTCCAGAGACACCAACAGCAATAATGACCATGGACACCTGTCTTCTAGGGTGGGGGAAGTATTTCAAAGGGAGAATGATCCAAGATACATGGTCAAACTTAGAGGCCATTCTTCACATCATTGTCTTGGAGATGAGACCAGTCCTCATTTTGCAGGCTTTCCAGGATGCACTCCTCAAGGGTGTGATTTCCATACAGTCAGACAATATGGCTGTAGTATGGTACACCACTAAGCAAGGAGGAACCCATACCTATCCCCTGTGCAGAGAGGCTATAGGGGTTTGGCAGTGGGCAGTGTTTTCACACCATTTTCTAATAGCAACACACATTCAGGGGTGTTCCAGTGTTCTAGCAGACAAGTTGAGCGGGAATATTCTAACTTCTCACTAAGTTCTCACAAGTGGTCCCTCAACCCATCGGTGGCAACACTAATTTTCAGCCACTGGGGCCAACCTTGCTGCAACCTTTTTGCCTCCTACCTGAATAACAGCTGCAGTGGTTACTTTGCCCTGATCCCTCCACACGGTCAATCACCAAGACATACTGTAGTCCACAGTGCCCCCCCTAGTTATGCTTTTCCCCCATTACCCATCATGAACAAATTTATTCATTCAGAAAACGCTTTAAAAAGCATCCGGTGCAAAGAAAAAGAAGCTGCAACAAATAAACGTTAAGCTGCTTGTTTTAATAACACTTGCTTTTCATCTGAATGCAGCCTAGACTTCCTCAGACAAACAGTAAAAATTTAAAACCAAATCATTCAAATACTGTTTCAAGACATCACATGACATAAATTGCCCTATCCTTAAAAAGCTGATACATTATTAATTAGTTAATTAAATGAAATGAATGAATACCAGCATCAACAAACCCTGCCCTTTAACAAACATATACAAACATAAAACATATTTCAGTCACCTTCATGCACACAGTGGTGCAAATTGAACTTCCAATAGAAAAAACACTTTCTCATATCAAAAATCTTTACACTTAAAATGTAACAGTCCGCGATAACTAACCATTTGTTACATAAGAGCGGGCTCTTCATAACATTTCTAGCTAGCAAGATCTTCTATTTCCAAATGTAAACACCAAAAAGCATATCAGTCAGTCTCTATACTAGCATATTAATAGTATGTTGAATCTCAATGATTTGCGAGAAACTTACGTTGGTCTAGGCTGACAATACAGCATTTAAAACCTCTTTTACATCTCAATGAGTTTTTCACCTAAAGTATAACCCGCCATAATAGACAAAAACCCATAACATTGCTGCGATCCGTTACCACAAATCAAGTTCAAGCGGTATTTCATTAACTACTGTGCACTCGAAGAGGCATATTGAGCAATTTCAAAACATGCTCTAATTTTAGATTTATTTTAGTTATTAGATATGATATTGACTAATAACTTCTTCATCTTTGACCAAGAATTCTATTTGCAAAAAATAGGGGTGGCTATAGGTTCACCTTGTGGAGCCAGTATAGCCAACCTGGTGATGGCACACTGGGAATCAGAATTTATCTTCAAGGTGGATAATATTAGGAAGGATATTATTTTTTACACTAGGTTCTTGGATGACATCTTTATTATTATTATATGGATAAAGCTATGGGTTTAGTTGAATGCTTTAACAGTACAACTGACTTTTTGAAATTCACCTTTAATTTTAGTAAGGAGGAAATTAGCTATTTAGATATCACCTTAAAGAAGGATGTCTGCAATCGGGACTATGTGTCAAAGATATATAGGAAGACTACCTATTCTAATTCCTTCCTCCACTTTACCAGTAGCCACCCCTATTATCAGAAACAGTCGGTCGTAAAAGGCCAATTAGTAAGAGCTGCCAGGATAGTCACACTTGAGGATGATTTCCAGAAGGAATGCATGACATTAAAGGGTATGTTCCTCAGTCAGGGCTATCCTGTGAAGCTGATTGATTCTTTGGTCTATGAAATTAAAGTAAAGAGGAAGAAGGGATTGTACTCCCCCATCTTAGGTATTGCCAGTGCTGTGCATTCTATCACTGACAGTGAATCAACCGCTAGGACCCTGGAATCACCCAATGAATCAATGGATTTCTCTTTGAGTTTAACCACTATGTTTAGTGCAGATAGTGACATGGTAAGACATATCCTGAATAAGAACTGGAATTTAATTAATAGTGATTTTGATTTATCCCAGAAAATAAGTTGCACACCAAGGATTATCTTTAAGAGAGGACCTAATCTGAAGAACTTATTAGAGTCCAAATTACCTAGGAAGTCCAAACAACAGGGTATGTTCAAATGTGAAACTTGTAGATTCTGCAAGTATGTAGAAGTAACAACATCATTTAGCATCGAAAATGTGATGTGTAGAATTTGGAACAAATTTAATTGTAATTCTAAATGTGTAGTTTATCTCGCTAAGTGCCAACAATGCCAGCTTACTATATTGGTAAGACGGAATGAAAGTTCCGTGAGCATAGATATATATATATATATATATATATATATATATATATATATATATATATATATATATATATGAGCATCAATATGGAATAAGTAAAGGTAAATCGGATAACACATTAGCAATAACCACACATTTAAATATTTGGTAATTGACCAAATAATACATGACATCAGAGGGGGACCTGAGGAGTTGAAACTGGAGGAACTTAAATTACTCTGGCAAATTAAGTTTAATGCTTATAAGTTTCCTGGCCTGAATGATTCGTGTTCCATCAAGTGTATATTAAAGTTAAAAAGTTTGGTCAGATAATATTGAACCAATAGATTTTGAACCCATAGTAAGTAGTAGATGTTGTGGTCTCTTAGAGAATATATATGTGACGCTCATGCCCTGGCCCAGCAATCAAGGAGCCTCAATCCTCACCACTAACATCAGAGAGGGCATCTCATATAAGAGGAAACGATAAATGCACACAGTAAAGTACAATTTCCCTTAAGTTCACACAGAGATCACAGTCAGTCTGGGGATGGTTGCTCCCTTGCTCCCCAGGTCCCCAATAAGACTCCCCACTGGCACAGCTATAGGATCCAGATCTCAGCCTAGCTGACAAGCTAACCTCCAGTACTCCCTCTGTCCAATAAGTGCTTCATGTCCCTGTCCAAGTAGCTGACACACACACACTTTGAGATAAGTATTTATACAACTTCACAGACAATCCTGGGAAAGGCTGACACAGATTCTCCAGCTGTGTCCCTTTACCCAGACTATACGGTAGTAATTACTGCCACCACCAGCTAATAATTATCAGCTACCCAAAGGCCCTTAAAAGGATGTCCAATTATTACTGTGCAATATTATTATCCAATGGTAGTTTAACTTAAGCACTCAAGGCTTATTGGAAGGGCTTATTACAGGATCAGTTATAAGCATGCAATGTACTCTAGAGCTTAACTTATCTCTACACAAACCAGCCACAGTTAAAAGGTTTTAAAAATATTTAATAATAAATACTAAAAACACAAGACGATACTACTACACCACAGTGCTATTCAAGAGTTCAGAGATCACACAGAAACTTAAAATAACTCAGTAGTGCAGTTCTGACATAACAGAAAAACACTTAGTCTAATCTTTATAGTCCTAGCTATTTATACAAGAAAACATACTTCTAAAGTAACTTACTTACATAGAGCAAGGCAGTGCTGAATTGAATAGTCAAGATCAAAATACTTCATAATCTTTGGTTCTCACTGTTTAAATTGAAACTGCAGTTCTGCTAAGCATTACATCATCTTTTACACCTTCCTGGTGTTCCCAGGCCACACAGAAACTGCATTTACATTCTTTTACACATAGAGCAATAAAGGACATTCCACTTGTAAATTCTGGTCATTAACTTTATCCTTAAAACAATAGGCAGGAAGCCTTCATCTAGCCAGACCAGAGCCAAATTGTAAACATCAAAGGCAGTGATGAAATAATTTTAATTTCAAAAGAAAGATTTGAAATGCTTGACTTAGTTTTCATTACAGCAGATGGCAATGTTGCCACAATGTTGAAACAGCATTTATTTACATTTAAGACACAAGCCTGTATTTTACATTTATATTTACAAATGCCATAATTATGTATCAAATTCTATTTGGCTAGGCTGGCAGCCTTCACCCATCTCTACCCAATCTTCACATCTCTCCCCCTCTGGAGAACTCAAGCTCATTTTTCAAGTGACCCTTGAGAAACGCCGCTTGAGAGGGCTAGGTCTATCTGAGTGTACCTCACCCCATTCCCTGTCTTGAGAGCCCATCTGCATTGGCATTGCACTGCAGTGCTGCACTGACATGTAATATGCTTGCAACCCCAGGCTCCATCTTAGCAACTTGGCATTTTGGTGGCTGGCTCAGTTTAACCATGTTAGGGGGTTGTGATCTGTCATAACAGTGAATTTTCTTCCATACAGATAAGGTTGAAGTTTCTGCAGTGCCCACACTATGGCTAGACATTCCTTTTCTACAGCTGCATAGCATTCTTCCCTGGGTTGGAGCCTACAACTGAGATTAACCACTGGGTGCTCTTCCCCCTCTGAAGAAATCTGGCTAAGCACAGCCCCCATCCCATGGTTCGAAGCATCCAACAGTTCAACAAATTATTTGCTGTAATCTGGACTGGCTAATACAGGGGGTCCTCCCAAAGCTTCTTTAAGCTTCTTGAATGCCTGCTTACATGCTGGGGTCCACACTACCTTATCTGGCCTGTTATTCCTTGTCAGGTCTGTGAGGGGAGCAGCTATGGTACTATAACTGGGGGTGAACTTTCTGTAGTACCCTGCCATCCCTAAAACTGTCCTCACCTGCTTTTTAGTAACAGGTGCAGGCCATGCCTGAGTGGCTTCTACTTTGGCAGGTTCTTGACTTATCTTACCACTCTGCGCTCTATGTCCTAGGTAGGAGACCTCTGCAATACCCACCTGACATTTGCTCAGCTTAATGGTCAA
This sequence comes from Protopterus annectens, assembly GCF_019279795.1. Lineage (NCBI taxonomy): Eukaryota > Metazoa > Chordata > Ceratodontiformes > Protopteridae > Protopterus > Protopterus annectens. The sequence goes on along the minus strand of NC_056728.1, from coordinate 1,676,304,952 downwards.
CCCTGCCCTCTGTAGTCTGCCCAACACCTCCCTGATATGTTGAAGGTGCTCTGGCCAGGAATGGCTGTAGATGGCAATATCATCTAGGTAAGCAAGGGCAAACCCTCCTGCTCCTGCTAGCATATTATCTACCAGCCTCTGGAAATTCGCTGGGGCATTCTTCATCCCAAAGTGCATCTTTGTGAACTCATACAAGCCAAAAGGAGTCACAAAGGCTGACTTCTCTCTAGCACTAGGAGTCAAGGGCACCTGCCAGTAACCCATGGTAAGATCAATGGTTGTAAGATACTTAGCCCCACCCAGCTGCTCTAGGGCCTCATCTGTCCTAGGCACGGGGTACGCATCTGACTTTGTGTGACTATTTAATTTCCTGTAATCCACACAGAACCTGGTGCCGCCATCCTTCTTTGGCACCAACACCACTGGGGAAACCCAGGGACTGTTGGACTCTTGAATCAGCCCTAGTTCCAACATCTCCTGTACCTCTTCCCTCAGAGTCTGTTTGACTCTCTCAGGCACCCTACAAGTGGCCGGGTCTATACCAGTTCATCAAAACAGCTCAATATCAAATACCACAACCTCGAACTGCTAACCGCGAACTCTAAAAACATTGAAGGCTCAGAACAGTGAATTTTTCCCTGGAAAAAAATTAATTGTTGCAAGAAACACACACACAACACAAGCACACCAAATAAAACAGCAATCCACACACATACACTTAAAATCCTACATCTAACCCTACACTAAACTGTACATAAAGTGCTATTTATCCACTATCCTTAACCCAAACCCTAACCTTATCGCACACTCACCTCACCAGTGCCCTAACCCTAAAGTCTGTCACTATCACACACTCACCTCACCCGCGCCCTAACCCTAACTCACATACCCCGCCCTAACCCTAAAGTCTATCACTATCGCACACTCACCTCACCCGTGCCCTAACCCTAACTCACATACCCCACCCTAACCCTAACATCTACACAATCGCTCACTTACCTGAACCCAACCCATAACTTTCCACCACAGTGCTGAAAATAGCGAAGCCACAGTAACTGACAACCTAATTCTTTCCCTAGGAAAAAATTTGGTTATCTGCAGCTTTGCTATTTTCATCGTTCGCTGTTTTCAGGTTGATATCAGACCATTCAAAGTATTAACACTTTGATTTATTTTATTTTATTTTACATTTGTTAACCGGGCTAGTCCAACTGGATACATGTCCATTTTCAGTGGGGGCCCGAGGAGAAAAGCTCCACTACAATCTACTAAAACAAGTTAAAAATGTCACACAGTGCAGGAACACAAAATTATACAATACTATAGAACATACATTATACAATACTATAGAACATACATTAAACCTGGTACAAGTTATATAAGCATAAGCAATAGAGTTCAGTATGAGGCTTAGTAGGAGACAAAAAGTCAAGTTCAAATAAACAACTAGGGTAGTCTATTGCAGCATTGTAAGAAGTTTACAAAAAAAATAGATATATTTCTATTTTAGGAAAGAGTCACAGGGACACTTATGATGATCTAATATAGACCCCGAGGGGCCTGCCTAATAGGCCTTTGGGGTCCTGTATCCACCTGGTGATGCACTAGGTGGGTGCACCCTGGTTTCCCAGTGAACATGTCCCCAAATCCCTGCAACACTGCTCAGATTTCCAGAAACTGGGTAGGAGATAGCTGCTGGGACATTGCTACCCCTTCCACTGAGGTGTCAGCCCTTGCCTCACTGAGGAGATCAGTCCCCAGATCTTCCTCAGACTGCTCCTGCAATCCACTGCAAATGCTCATCACAAAGGCCTCCCTGTCATGGTAAGGTTTTGTCATGTTAATATGGTACAATTTGTGCCCCTGCTGTCCGCCTAGCAGTTCCACCATGTAGTTAATATCACTTACCTTTCTTACCACCTGGTAGGGTTCCTCCCAAGCTGCTTGCAGCTTGTTGTGTCTGATAGGAATGAGAACCATTTCCTGCTGCCCCACATCATACTCTCTAGCTCAAGCATTCCTGTCATACCACACCTTCTTCTATTGTTGGGATTCTGCCAGGTTCTCCTGGGCCAAACCCATGAGTTCCCTGAGCCTTGTCCTGAGGTTTAGGATGTATGCCACAATGCACTCACCTTCCCACTCATCTCGAATTAAATCTAAAGGTCCCCTCACCCTATGCCCATACAGCAACTCAAAGGGTGAAAAACTTATGGATTCCAGGGAAGCATCTGTGTAAACATAGAACAGACGGGGCAAATATTTGTCCCACTCCCTCTTAAACTGATCTGCAAATTCCCGTAGCATGGACTTGATTGTAGAGTTTAACCTCTCAACAAGACCATTAGTCTGGGGATGGTAGGGGGTGGTCTTCATGTGCTTCTCCCCACAGGACTTCCACAGACAAGCCAGCAGGTCTGACATGAAATTGGCACCTCGGTCAGTCAGTATTTCTTTTGGGAAACCTACCCTGCTGAAAATCTCTCACAAAGCATTTTCCACCTTCTCTGCCTCAATGGAGGACAAAGCCACTGCCTCAGGGTATTGTGTAGCATAATCCACTACCACTAGGATATACTTTTTCCCTGTGAAACTCAGGGTACTCAGAGGACCCACAATATCCATAGCTCCCTCTGAAATGTCTCCTCAATCACAGGCAAAGGCATCAAAGGAGCTCTCACCTTGTCTCCTGCCTTGCCTACTTTTTGGTACTGCTAACAGGCCCTGCAGTACCCTGTTACATATCTGGAAATTCCAAGCCAATAAAAGTTCTGCATAATATGCCTCTTTGTATGTTTTATGCCCATATGACCGGCAAAGGGAATATTATGGGATATGGCTAGAAGCGCCAGACGGTAGGCTCTAGGCACTACCAGCTGCTGTACTCTCTTTCCCTTCTAGCCCTCCCTCAGGGGCCCGCTCTCTGTATAGTAACCCTTTGTCCCAGTATACAGATTCCCCCTTTCCTTGAGAATCAAATGCCTCCCTGGCTACCTGCCTCAGGCCTTGCAATGTAGGGTCTGAAAGCTGAGCCTGTCTCAACTCTCTTCTTGTAATGCTTCCCAGCACCCCTTCCACAGGACGCCTGGCATCCTCTGACAGTGGTGCCTCACTGTCAGCCTGGATACTACTACTCACCTCTACCTTTGCAGTTAACCTGTCCAAGGGAACATCAGTACCCACAAGCAGCTGTGGTTCACCTTCAGTCTCACTGTTGCAGTGTAGCTCACTCCCTGAAGTAACCACCTCACCAGTCCTGGCTGCAATTATGCAGTCTGTCTGGGTCTCCCCAGGCTACCAGATCCACATGCTTGTCTCCTAGCCTCACTGCCTGTAACTGCATAAGTACATGGTACTGCCTCATCCAAATCCTTCCCTTTCAGGACATCTGTAGGATGGTAGTTTAGTACTCCTTTTATCTCAAGACAGCCTACTATTGGCATTTTGTCTTTCCCACTTACTGGCTCCCTCACCTTTTGTTCCCCACCTTGCCTCCATGGACACCTGTATGCCACATGGCCCCACTGGTTGCATTCAAAACATTTAACCCTAGCTCCTGGACATGTACCTGGACCAGTGGTTTCCCCTGCTACTGGCAGATTCTGTTGTGGCAGTCTGTGCTGCCCACCATAGGTTCCTTTAGCCCCATGAGCAGTACTGGGGGTCCATTTCCTGTGCAGGGCTGCCCTGCTGGCCAGGTATAGGTCTCCCTTCTTCCCCAACTCATCTGAAGTAGCACAATGTCTATCAGCTAACCAGATCCTCATGTCCTCATGCAAAGTGCTAAGGGCTTGTTCCCTCACCAAAATGTCTGCCAGCCCTTCAAAAGTGGTGACCTGACATCCACTCACCCAGCTATGAAAATAAGTGCTCAGTTCAACAACATATTCACATACATTTTCATCTGCCTTGCATGTATGCTCATGAAACTTTTTCCTATACATTTCAGGTGTTAGCTTAAAATATTCTAAAAGACATTTTTTACAGCAGTATAATTAAAACAGACAGAGTCAGGCATTTTTGATAAAAAAGTTACAGCTTGAAGCAAGGGGGTCAGGAACCGTACCCAGAGCCTTTGGTCCACACTATGCTTTTTGAATACCCTCTCAAACATATGAATGAAACTGTCAAAATGATTCCCCTCTTTAAATTGCGGAAGAAATTTACTGACCTGTTGTGCTTCTGGTGTCCAGTTACTCCCTTCCCCATTACCTCCATGACTTTGGCAAAGAGTCAGCATTTCTCTCTCATGCCTCCTCTGACACTCCTTTTCTTCAGCTTCTACCTCCAAACGCCTGGCCTCCAACCCAAGTTTCTTTAGCTCCAGCTGGATTTTTAAGTCCACTGCAGAAAGGTTGAGCTGTCCATTCTCCGATGATATTGTATCTCCACTGCCAGTCTGATTGTCCTTCACAGAAAGGTTGAGCTGTCCATTCTCCAAGGATATTGTATCTCCACTGCCAGTCTAATTGTCCTCCTGGATGTTGTTTTCTGATGCAGCTGTAACCAAGGCTGCAATCAGGTCTGCCTTAGTCAAGTTTCCATGCACCAGTCCCCTAGCCTGGCACATCTTCACCAGCTGGCTCCTTGTCAGCTTTCCATACTCCTCTGCTGACATGCTGCCTGCTCTCCCTGACTAACTAAGCTAACAAATGAAATAAAACAATACATGGCTATTTTAGAGTACAAAACACCTTCAGAGATCACTGCACATAAGCTACATGATTCACTCTACCCACACCACTACAAGCCAGTTAGTATTTGCCAACTAATTAATATGTGATGTGGATATCCCATCTCTGCCAAACACATGTGACACCCGTGCCCTGGCCCAGCAATCAAGGATCTTTAATCCTCACCACTAACACCAGAGAGGACATCTCATATAAGAGGAAAGGATAACAAATACACATAGTAAAGTACAATTTCCCTTAAGTGCACACAGAGATCACAGTCAGTCTGGGGATGGTTGCTCCCTTGCTTTCCAGGTCCCCAATAATACTCCCCACTGGCACAGCTCTAGGGTCCAGATCTCAGCCTAGCTGTCAAGCTAACCTCCAGTACCCTCTCTGTCCAACCAGTGCTTCGTGTCCCTGCCCAAGTAGCTGACACACACACTTTGAGATAAGTATTTATACAACTTCACAGACACTCCTGGGAATGGCTGACACAGATTCTCCAGCTGTGTCCCTTTACTCAGACTATATGGTAGCAATTACTGCCACCACCAGCTAATAATTATCAGCTACCCAAACCCCTTAAAAGGGTGTCCAAATATTACTGTGCTAAGAAAATTGCACTAGGTCCACAAAGATTACTTGTAAAACAAACAATAGACCTTGGAAGGTGTACAGTAAACCTTGCAGACAGTCCAATTCTCTTCCTTTAATGTCACAACCAAAACACAAAAGCAAAGCTCTGCATTAAAGTCCTGAATTATGTTTTTGTTTGTAAAACTTCATCAGATGTGGGCTTTTGTAAATGTTTTCCAGAACCTTTTTCACGATTTGTGAAGAATAAGGTTAACACTTCTACTACTGTTCTTTGCTGGCAGGCATGTGAAGAGGTGTTATTCTGTCAGTTATGTGCTTGTTTAAAAGCACTTCTCTGTTTTTTGTAGCAGAAGTGTTAACCTTATTCTTCACAAACCATGAAAAAGGTTCTGAAAAACATTTATAAAGGCCCACATCTGATGAAGTTTTACAAACAAAAACGTAATTCAGGACCTTAATGCAGAGCTTTGTTTTTGTGCTTTGGTTGTGACATTAAAGGAAGAGAATCCAACTGTCTGCATGATTTATTGTACGCCTTCCAAGGTCTATTGTTTGTATTACTGTGCAATATTTTATCCAATGGTAGTGTAACTTAAGCAACCAAGGCTTATTGGAAGGGCTTATTACAGGATCACTTACAAGCATGCAATGTACTCTAGAGCTTAACTTATCTCTACACAAACCAGCCACAGTTAAAAGGTTTTAAAAATATTTAATAATAAATACTAAAAACACAAGACAGTACTACTACACCACAGTGCTATTTAAGAGTTCAGAGATCACACAGAAACTTAAAATAACTCAGTAGTACAGTTCTGACATAAAAAAAGGACTTAGTCTAACCGTTATAGTCCTAGCTATTTCTACAAGAAAACATATTTCTAAAGTAACTTACTTACATAGAGCAAGGCAGTGCTGAGTTGAATAGGCAAGATCAAATACTTCATAATCTCTGGTTCTCACTGTTTAAATTGCAACTGCAGTTCTGCTAAACATTACATCATCTTTTACACCTTTCTGGTTCCCAGGCCACACAGAAACTGCATTTACATTATTTTACACTTAGAGCAATAAAGAACATTCCACATGTAAATTCTGATTATTAACTTTAGCCTTAAAACAATAGGCAGGAAGCCTTCATCTAGCCGGACCAGAGCCGAATTGTAAAACATCAAAGGCAGTAATGAAATAATTTTAATTTCAAAAGAAAGATTTGAAATGCTTGACTTAGTTTCCCTTACAGCAGATGGCAATATTGCCACATTGTTGAAAAAGCATTTCTTTACATTTAAGACACAAGCCTGTATTTTACATTTATATTTACAAATGTCAGAATTATGTATCAAATTCTATTTGGCTAGGCTGGCAGCCTTCACCCATCTCTACCCAATCTTCACAATATATATGAGATAATAACTGTATTATAGTTTCCCCATTATGTATGCCAAATGTTTTATAAATGGCCGGTAGTTATAGGTTACTAATTGCCAGATAATCACCATTGAGATTTGGCACGTGTAGTGTCGCCTGAGTTAGCTTCTTATATGGGGATTGTAAGAGGTTCCAACTTCAGTGATTAGATGTAGCATAGTTTAGTGACAGTGCTCGTGGATAAGAAGTGAAGTGGGGTCTTATTGCACCTTTCCTTTGGATTCTATTCTTCCCCTTTAGTTGGATAGTCGAATCAGATTTAGGTATTTATGTAGTGGCTTTTGTGTAGTGATAGTCACTTGTAGAGTTTCCAGGGTTCTCATCTTTAAAATTAGAGCATGTTTTGAAATTGCTCAGTATGCCTCTTCGAGGGCACAGTAGTTAATGAAATACCGCGTGAACTTGGTTTGCAGTAAGAGATCACAGCAATGTTATGGGTGTTTGTCTATTATGGCTGGATGCACTTTAGGTGTAAAACTCCTTGAGACGTAAAAGGGGTTTTAAATGCTGTAATGTCAACCTAGGCCAACATAAGTTGCTTGCAGATAATTGAGATTCAATAAACTACTATTGAGCTAGTATAGAGATTAACTGATATGCTTTTTGGTGTTTACATTTGGAAGTAAAAGATCTTGCTAGCTAGAAATGTTATGAAGAGTCCACTCTTATGTAACGGATGATTAGTTATCACGGAATGTTACATTTTAAGTGTAAAGATTTTTGATATGAGAAAGTGGTTTTACTATTGGAAGTTCAGTTTGCTGGCAGCACCATTGTGTGCATGAAGGTGACTGAAATATGTTTTATGTTTGTATATGTTTGTTAAAGGGTGGGGTTTGTTGATGCTGGTATTCATTCATTTCATTTAATTAACTACCTAATTAATAATGTATCAGCTTTTTAAGGATAGGCAATTTATGTCATATGATGTCTTGAAACAGTATTTGAATGATTTGGTTTTAAATTTTTACTGTTTGTCTGAGGAAGTCCAGAATGCGTTCGGACGAAAAGCGAGTGTTATTAAAACAAGCAGCTTAAGGTTTATTTCTTGCAGCTTCTTTTTCTTTGCACATGACCTTTTTTTAAGGTGTTTGTGAATTTAGTGTTTTTTTCAGTTTTTTTTTACCATGGATGCTGGATCAATATCCAGATCTTCTTTCTCACTCGTCTGGACTACCTCCACCAGATCAGACTACCATGAAACTAACCATTTGGTTCCTCCAATTTTGATTATAGCCAGAGATGCCAAGCTTCCCATTTCTGTTATTGATATAATAACAGCATCCCATAAATTTACTACGAAGAAGCTCTACAACAGTAAGTAGAAAAAAAATTCATTTTGGGCCACAGCCAAGGGTTTGGACCCTTTTTCTGCTCCCATTCCAGAGGTCTTGAAATTTCTAGCTGAACTATTTCAACAAAGATCTAGCTGTTCTACTATCAGAAATGGCAGCAATTTCCAGCTTTCATACTGGACAAAATGATGTTTCTTTGGCTTCCTTAAAATTGCAACACCTATCTTAAAGGAACCTTTCTACTGCATCTGCCCATTAGAGATCCAGTACCTCCATGGAATATTATGATTATGCTCTAGGCCCTAACTCAACCACCCTTTGAACCTGCAGTTACCATAGAGATCAAATTTTTGAGTTGGAAAAAAATTTTCATAGTCGCTATCACCTCTGCAAGATGAATTTCAGAATTACAGGCATTCTCATGTCAACCTCCATACTTGGTTTTTCATAATGATCGGGTCTCACTCTGAACTAATCCTTCCTTCATCCCGAAGGAAGGAAACATAACTAACTTAAATAAACCCACAGAGTTACCCGTGCATTTGCTTAAGTTTTTGAACAAAGGGGAATACATTCTACACATGCTAGGTGTGCATTGCCAACTTAGATTCTACCTGCACTGGACTAAGAAAGTTAGAAATCCTGACCAACATTTTATTATGTACTCTAATCCCAGGCTTGTAAAAGCTGTTACCAAAGTTACTCTGTCCAGATAGTTATCAAACTGAATCTCCTTTGTCTATGCATCATTAGGTGTATAGTTACAGTTGAAACCTAAGGCCCATTCACCCAGATCAGTGGCTTCAAAAGCAGCCTTTCTAAGAGACTACATATTGGCAACATCTGTGCAGCAGTGACCTGGTCCACTGTGCATACCTTTGTATCTCATTATAAGCTGGATTTACAGTACACTACTCCTTATTCTCTCTATCTCCACCTCAATCTTTCTGACCCACTCCTATATTCACCAACTTCTCACTCAAGCAACATATATCCAACTACTTCATCTTTTACTATCTCCCCTAATCTCTTTACCACATCTACCTCAAGTCTATATAAACTATACATAATACAGGTTTTTAAACCTTTCCACAAAGCTAAGTCAAAACTATCCAAACTCAGTCTAGCATCTACTACACAATCTCTCCTGACTAAAAACCTACTTTGTTCTGGAGATATTCATCCCAACCCTGGCCCCTCTTCTCTCCCCAAAACCACCTCTACACTTCCCCCATCTTACTCCTCTAACAGTCACCAACCTCAGTCTCAACAATCATCTCCATCCAAATACTTAACTATTTACTCATTGAATATTCAGAGTCTAGCAAATAAAGTCACTGAGCTGCACTCATGGATAGCTCTCAATACCCCTCACATCCTCTCCCTATCTGAAACCTGGCTCAAGCCACAAATCTCAAACAGTGAAATACTCCCACCAGGTTATAATATCTTCCGATCTGATAGACCTGTAAAACAAGGGGGTCCTCTACTCAAACAACCTTAACCTCTCACCATACCCTTCCCCAATTCCTGACTTCCTCTCAGCTGAAATCATCATCCTTAACTGCCATCTGAATCCCCACAAAAAACATGCAATTGCCTCTATCTACCTTCCTCCTGATAACAATCTGCCCATTCTTGAAAACATCCTATCCTGGTTCACCCACAACATACCATATGAGACACTTATCCTTGGTGATGTCAACATTGATTGGTCCGAACTCACAAATGACTCCCCCCTAACTCAGTATCCACCTACACGGATTCCACCAACTTATAACATCTCCCACTCGCTTCCATAAAAATTCCACTTCCAGCTCCATCATACACTGGATCCTTACCAATTCCCCCCACCAATACCACAATCCCACCACCTTACCTGACTTCCTCAGTGATCATCTCCCTACTACCATCTTAAGACACTACTCCCATATTCCTAAACCCCACCTTATCAAAGACTGTCGGAAACTATCGACTTTCAATTCATCCCAGTTTTACTCCATTCTCCACAACATAGGTTGGTGCATCCTAAAACACCTCCCCCTAAACGATGCTGTAAGCACTTTCAATAGCATCTTCATGAATACTCTAAACTCCTTAGCTCCCTCTAGGAAGATCAGAGTAAAATCAAATCATGCTCCCTGGCTCTCCAAGGAGACTAGGTCCCTTATGAAACAAAGAGATTGTGCTTGGAAAACCTGGACTAAAACTAAACAACCACCTCTTCTTCAAAAATACAGGCAACTGAGGAACCTTGCAAAAAAACAAAACTAATGACACAAAGTTATACTATAGCTCTGCTCAGCTTAACAACAAATCCAATCCTCGAAAATTTTGGTCAACACTCAACAACATCTTCTATCCTGGAAAGCCATCTAATCCCTCCCCATGCCGTAACTCTTCTTCTCAGGAAACAGCTACCCTCCTGAATAAACACTTTATCTCTTCCATCCAAAATCTGGTAACCTCTAAGCCAAACTCTGCTTTGACACCCACCCCTCCAAGTCCCACTAACACAACTTTGTTTTCTTTTGAGCCAGTTCCCATTACTTACATCAAATCTTTACTGCTCAAGCTAAAACCTTGCTCTCCTTCCATTGACAATCTATCTCCTACATTCCTCAAACTTGCTGCTGACTCAATTGCTTATCCTATATCTATACTAATGAATCAATCTATTCTGGAATCAACTGTCCCCACCCTTTGGAAATCTTTCTTCACTATCCCTCTTCATAAAGCCTCAAACTACCGACCCATTGCCATTCTGTCCCCCCTCTCCAAGATATTACAAAATGTATTCACTCACAACTTCTCAATCACCTCCTCACACACCACTTACTTACCCCTACCCAACATGGATTTTGAGCTCACCACAGCACCACCACTGCCCTCCTCTCCGTCACTCATATAATTGCAGAGGCCCTAGACAACAATAAACTCATTTCCTGTCTCTTCCTAGATCTCTTCAAAGCCTTCGATACTGTCTCTCATCCTCTACTACTATCCAAACTCGCAAATCTCCACCTATCCCCCTCCGCACTTGCCTGGCTTAATAGTTACCTATCTGGCATGGAACAATCTGTCAAATGGCTCTCATCCTCCTCACCTTTCCTTCCCATCTCCACTGGTGTTCCCCAAGGCTCCATCTTGGGACCCCTTTTGTTTAATATCTTCACCAATGATCTTTACACATCATGCAAAGAATCCTCCCTTATTCAGTATGCCGATGACTCCACACTTATATCCATCTCAAATAACATTCCTGAACTATACTCCCTGACCCAGCAGGCCCTACTATCCACTGAACAATGGCTCTCTCACAACCTGTTGATCCTAAATCCCAAAAAGACCAAACTCCTACTTTTCCTTCCCCGTGCTCTTTCTCATCACAAAACTTCCTTTTTTATTACATCTTCTAACAATACAACTATCCAAACTGACACCCACACAAAACTCCTAGGGGTCATTATCGATGATGAACTAAAGTTCAACCTACACATACTGCAATGTATAAAAAAACAAACCAGAAACTAGGTCTGCTATATCGGAACAAAAAATTCCTAACCCCTGAATCTAGACTTACCCTGGGCCAGGCACTCCTCCTCCCCTCCCTCTTATACGCCACCACAGTTCTTACCAATATCCAGGCTTCCACTCTAAACAAACTCCAACAGACTTACCATAAAATAGCCAGATTCATTACTAACTCCCCATACAACTCACACCACTGCATTTCTTTAAACACTCTTCAATGGCTTGAACTTCCCCAATTTCTGCTATCTTATCAATTGTATATGCTACACTCTATTCTTTATAAACCCTTCTTCTGTCCATCTCTATCTTCCTTAGTCTCCATCTACATCCCATCCCAGACCCTCCCTACTTCTCACCAACAATTACTTGATATCTACCACCCAAAAAGGTCAGTAGGCAAACTACTATACAAACACTCCCTTGCCCATGCTTGGAACAAACTTCCCCTTGTCTTAGTTCAATCTCCCACACCTCACACTTTAACAATGAACTAAAATCTTATTTTCTCAATTCCAGAACCTGCCCTTGTCATGACCCTACTTAGTCTTCCTTCCCTTTATGTACCCTCAAAAGGACCATACTTAGTACTTCATTACACCTCTCTGTCCAATGTGTCTACTATGCATTTGCATAATTTTATACAAACAAAAATGTTTATTGTTGACCTATTGAACTATATCAATGTAAAATTGTTACTTAGCTTCTTTTTAATGCAACTTTAACTTTATGCATGTAACCCAACATATGTGAATCTTTTTGCTATAACTGCTATTATATCAATATTGTTTAAAATTGTACTTGTTTAAAATGTACTACTGGAGCTTTTCTCCTCGGGTCTCCACTGAAAATGGGCCACAAGCCCAGTTGGACAAACCCGGTTAACAAATGTCAATAAATAAATAAATAGGTCTTACTTTTCCTTTGGCGCCACTATCCTCAGGAATGTTCTTCCTTGATACCACCGTGTAAGACAGCTTGGGAGTCCCATACGTTAAACTGGACAAAAACAGACATTGGATACAAAAGTTATGTTCTTATGACAGATGCAAGTTGTCTTATTTTCCTCTGGTTCAACCTCCCATCCCCCTTCCAAATTATTTGTATGGCTAGCTTCAAGATGATTGGGTGACCACCACTTTATACCTTGTCTGTGAAAAAATATTATCAGTGACCAGTACTATTACATTATGTTAATAATCTTACCCAATCCATATCCATTTTCTGAATTTAGAGATTACCTTTTCCATTACTAAGTATACACATCTTTCTATAAAGCAAACTCATTTGGGACAGGGGAGGAGTCAGAGCCCTGGAACCATGAAAGCTTCTAATTCAGTGTTGACATCGGATCCGATCAGATCTGGCATCCGATATTTTGAACCACTCGAAAATCAGACAACATGAATCTGTCATTAAGGTAAGTACATAACATTTTTTATATTCATATCTAAGTATTAAGCAATATTTCTATATCTTACCAATACAGAAGAGAGTACAGTTGTGTAACTAAACTTACCATAACAGTAAATGTTTGAATGATCACTGCTGCAGTAGCCTTTGCTATATGGGTTATATCCTGCCAAAGAAATAAGAGCCAGCCATTTTCCAGAGCTTCAGGGCACCTTCCATGCTCTCAAACTCATAGACATCTCAAGCTGGGCTACTTAAAAAGACAGATTTGAGTTCCAACCCCCTTCAGAGCTTTCATGCCATTCAGGGCACTCTTTTGTGTTTGTGGTTTTGCAAGTAGTAAAAGAAAATGTTCAAGGTGGTGATTTTACAACACAAACTGAGCAATGTGAAATGAGATGGATAGTGGAATTACAGGCATACAAGACACCTGGTCACAATGCTAATCTACCTCTTAAACCAACCCTTAAGGGGTGCAGACTGTGTAGAAAGTTATGATTGGATGAAATATAGGCAATGCCTGAATGGAGATATTTGATTCACTTTATGAATACTATTTATATCTTCTTAACGTACTTTGAATTGTAAAGTTAATCTAGAAGAAGAGTTGAATGCATGATGTTAACTTTTTTAAAAAGTCTGGGATATTCATCTTCATTCTTGACTTTGCATCTAGTGAAAGTAAATTTTGTTCTAAGGTTTAAAAGGCGTGATTAGCTGGATAACAGAACCATAATTTTATTGGATATGTGATCTTAGTGTGAACCCACCCCCATTGAAGAGGTGTAGATTTGTGTGGAAGACATTGATTGTATAAATAAAAGGCAGTGTCTTAAAGTAAATATTTGATTTGCTAGATCCTAAATATAAATATCTTGCTTTACCTTTAAATGGCAGAACTGAAGAAGGCTTCAAAACTTGAAAGTGCTTATCCTGCCATTTTAATGTTCTTCCTTTTATTTCTTATTAAAGAGCATTTTATGATAGTCAGCCTGGTGGTCACCTTGGTTTTGCTCCTTTCTTTTCTATACACTTTATCCCAGTGCCACTCTTTGACTGCCAGTCAGTACATTTGTGGATATATATATATATATATATATATATATATATATATATATATATATATATGATTTACCTTAAGTTGGTCAACCAACATATAAGTCGAAATTCTGAAAGTAAACCACTCTACATCGAAACGAAACTTTGACTACCTAGTATGCATGCTCTGAGGAAGACCCTTGGCACATGCAACTTTAAAACATTGCTTTTTGCAGGGGGGCAAGCCACCCTGCACCTCCACACCCCCTGCTAATTATATATATATATATATATATATATATATATATATATATATATATATATATATATATATATATATTAACTCCAAGATCACACAATCCATGGGGAACTGAATATTCCCCTACTCAGTGATTGTCAACTCGCATACTTGTCTGTATAATCAACCAAATGCGGTCAATTAAACAGATGTTGACTGAACTCCCTGGCAACCAAACCAACAGAACCCATATAGATAGATAGAGAGATACAGCATGACATTAAAAATATACCATAAAACAAGGAGGGAGGGAGGGAATGGCTACTGCAGTGATCATTCAAATTTCTACAGTTATGGTAAGTTTACTTACACAAGTGTACTTTCCTCTATATTAACAAAATATGGAAATATTGCTTATTCCATAAATGAAGCCAAGGCCCTGGTAAGCCTTGACTCTGCCTGGAATAATTTTCTTGTGGTGACTATAAGAAAAGGTAGTGGTCTTAGAGAACCATTTCCAAAGAGTCTGCTTTGACACAGGTTCTTCTTACTTTCACAAGAAATGAACAATTGATCCTAAGGTCTAAAAGATTTAGCTCTGTCACAGAGTTAACTGCCTTGATCAGGACAAGCATCTCTTTTATATTTGTGCATTTGAATCTGTCCTGGTATCCTACACATGTTGCACTTTTATCTCTCCTGAAACTGCTCCCCAAGCAAAATCTGAGGCATCTGTGCTGACTGAATGCTTTTGAACAGGTAGGGAAAAGAGATGATCTGAATTTAATGATATATGTTATTGTGGCCAAGTGAATGAATCAGCAAACATTTCTCAGCTGTTTTTAATTTACAAAACCTGTATCTTTCAGATTATAGGTTCATAAGAACATAAACGGCTATTGATCCATAAGAATCTTTAGAATCTTAGTCATACATTCTCATGAAGCGTTTAACCCTTATCTTTAAGTACAAATAATCCAGCGATGAGTAGAACATGCACATGTTTGCCGTAGCCATGAGGGACAAGGGTGCTAAACAAGGAGTGAATTTGCGGTCCATCTTTTTGTCCACATTATGTTTGAATAATATAAAATAAATGCTTTGCTTTATGTGGAGAGGAAGGGATTTCCAAAGGCATATATATCATATTATCGTACTATGTAAATAGCCAATGCTATTTCATCGTACCGATAATATCGAAACAACAAAATATCGAACAAACGGAACAGCAAATTTTTTCCCAGAGAAAAAATTTGCTGCTCCGTAAAAAAAAAAATACACATAAACACAAATTTAAGTGGGGGGCTTCGCCCCCACACCCCCCCCCTACTTAAATATACCAACTCCAAGATCACACCATAGTGGAGGAAATGGCAAAGTCCCGAAGACGGCCCACCAAATTTTTTCCCTCAAAAAAAAAATTGATATTCTGTGACTTCACTATTTTGCCATTTCGACAGTATCAGATCGGCTAAATAGCATTCGCTGTTTAGTCCATTGGATAGTGTCATATAGACCCTTCCAAAGTAGTAGTATTCTCTGTGGTACATATCATTCCCACCAACATGTTCTATTTATGTTTCAAAAGAGATTTAGATGAGTGGGTGTTTATACCCCAGTGGACTTGCAAATGTACAGTAGGTCTGACAAGATAGTCTGTTGAGGCTCTATATTTGAGGCATAGATCACCTCTGATACTGAGAAGAGGGACAAAGGTTTGAGATGGTACACATAGTTTTTATAATTTAGGACCTTGGTTTTTTTAATAAGAAAGTCTTGAGGGGGTTCAGATTCAAAGTACATACCAAAGGGGGCATTATACTCAATGATCAGCCTTATCAGTGGAGAGCACAGTGGAATAATCATATCCCTGGACCTGGCCATACCCTTAGTAATAAGTTGCACAATAAAAAGAGCTTTCTTACACTAATGAACACATAATGATTAAATGACAGTTCATTGTGTACATAGGGTCCCAGGTCCCTAACTACAGGATCAGTTTTCAGAAATGATTTGTCAATGTGATAGTTAAATTGAAAGGATATTATTATATATTTATTGACATGTAGTTTTAGTCCATGGATTTGACTCCAGCTTTTGGTTTGAGAAAGGACTTCTTGGAGAGTTTTGGTGTATTCTGTGGAGTTTAGGATTGTCAGAGAGGGTAATAAGAGTAGAATCATCTGTGTACTGGATCAGAGATGAGGTGCAGCAGGCAGAGCATAGATTGTTAGTAAAAATATTAAAGAGAAGGGGGGTCTAGAATAGATCCTTGGAGTAAACCTGTTTGGATAGGTAAGAAAGGTGAACAGGAGGCCTGCCATCTAACAGTTTGCTGTCTATTATTAAGATAACTAGAGAACCAGAGGGTGGTGGATGCAGAGAGGTTGAGTTCAGTTAGTTTAGTGAGCAGCTTAGGGTGGGAGACCATGTCAAATGCCTTGGAGAGGTTGAGGAAGAGGTATGACACCAGTTTGTTGTTGTCTCTTGTCTCTGCTATAGTCTGGGTGAAGGATAGAAGGGCAGTGGACATGCTGTGGTGGGGCCTAAATCTGTGTTGAGAGGAGGTGAGGAGATTTTCCTGGAGTAGATATTCAAGACATTGTTTCTGAATGCATTTCTCCAGAATTTTTGAGAGGTGAGAGGATGGCTATAGGTTGGAAATTGGAAGGGTTGGTGGAGTTGCCTCCTTTATGAAGTGGAATTGTATAAAAGGATTTCCAGATTTCTGGGACTGACAATTCTTTAATAGAAAGTTGATAAGGACAGAAACAGGATATGCTATAGTAGTGGCTGAAAGTTTGAGAAATTGGGGGAGTAAGTTGTCGAAGGAAGGAGAACAAGGCTTAAGTTTCTTCAGAAGATATTTTATATAAGCAGTGGAAACAGGTTTCATGGTGAAGGCTGAGTGGTGGTTGGTGGTGGAGGGGGTGGGGGGTTATGATTGGTTACTGTCAGGAGGGGTTACTTTACAGATAGAGTCTATGAAGTAATTGTTTAGTAAGGTTGCAGCTTCAAGAGGAATTTTATTGGTGAAAGGGTTGGGATAGAAGGTTTCCCTAGATGGAGAATATTGTTCATGGTCTTCCAAAAGTTTTGGGGGTTTGAGGTATGGGTAGATATGGGTAGAAGGTTTTCTTGTCTCGGACAATACGTTTTTGGTAAGGTGTCTTAGTTCTTTGAATTTAAGGAGGAGAGAAGAAGATTTTGACTTTGTCCATTGTTTCCAGGTAGAGTAATTGAGTTTCATGATGGAAAGGGTATCTTTGGAGAGCCAGGATGTGGGATTAGATTTGATCCTAATTTTTATGATGAATGCTGGGGAGTTTAGTATGTTTAGGAAAGTATTGTTAAACTCAAGAACAGCATCATTTAGAAGAAGGCTGAACAAGTGACACCAGTTTACAAGACAGAGTTGGAAGTTGAAAGTTTCTGTGTTGAAGTTAGGTTTTGGTGGTCTCTATAAAGGTGGGTTTTAGAGATATGAGAAGGTACTCTTACTATTGAGATAGGGAGGTGGTCACTTAAGGAGTCTGGTAAAGTATTAGGATTATGGTACTGATTAGGGTTGGAAGTCAAGATCCAATCAAAAATGGAGCTGGAGTTTTTATTGATACAAGTGGGAGTAGAAATGAGTTGACTGAACCCAAAGTGGTTTATACTAAGGCTAGGGGAGTGGAGAAATAGTTTATTCCAATCGATATTGACATCACCTAGTACGATTGTCTCATAAGACAGATGTTGAGAGATCCAGGATAAGATAGATTCAGGAACTCCAGTTTTTGTTACCAGAAGGTATGTAGATAGATACTATTGCAAATTTCTTGTGTGGGTTAAGGTGACAGTTGAGGGGGATGAGTTCAGCAAGTGAGAAGTAGGGGAATAGTAGGGAGGGGGGGTTAAGCTGTTCTGAGTATATGATAGCAACACCTCCCCCTTTTTTGAAAAGTCTGTCTTGCTGGAATATGTTCTAGCTGGGGGAAGAATTTCAGAGTTCGTGATATAAAGTTTGAGCCATGTTTCTGAGAGAGTTAGTATGTAGGAAGAGTGGTTTGATATCCAAGCATGTAAGTCTGTGATTTTGTTAGTGAGACTTTGTAGGCTTATGGAGTAGATAGATAGGTGTTTCGTTGGGAAGGTTGAGAGTTGGTGCCTGTTACTTGAGGTTGAGGTGGTAGGGTTGGAGGAAGAGGATGGACCAGGATTGGGGTGTCCCCATCTGGTAGGAGAGAAATAGGAAGTAAGTTGGGTTTAGAGAAGTAGAAGTACTAAGCAGTGGGTTTTAACTTTTATTTAGTGGGATGGAGATTAATATTGAAATGATGCAATTTGTGATAGTGACTATACGATTACTAAAGAGAGAGGGTGAGATAGAGTAGTTCAGGTGTTCATTGAAGGTGGATGTTACTTGGGGAAGAGTGGGAGATAGAGGAAGGCACAATAGGTTAGGGTGATAAGATGATATGCTGGAGAGGAGGAACAGAATGGGAGGAGAGAAAAACTGCAGTAGCATGCTGTTATAGTATGTGGATGTAAGTATGGATATGAGGAGAGTGTGGTTATTGAAAATATGGAGATATTGTAAGAAAGTTAAGAATGAGTAAGGAGGAGCAGTGCGTGGAGAAGGGGAATGAAGAGTAAGTGAATGAAAGATTTAGGGTAAAGTAGGGGTAGGGAGAGGGTAATTGATTTTTGCTATAGAGCTGGAAGGTAGTGGGAGGAGTGGGAGGTAGGGGAGAGGAGAGCAGAGTAGGGGAGGATTTAGTGATTAGAGCAGGGAGTTGGTGATTGGATAGCTGGAGTGGGCAGAACCTTGCATGGAGGTTAAAGTATAAAGTTAGAGTAACCAGGGGTGGTTGGGAATGGGGGTAGGGTAGATGAGCGGAGTGAGCCCGAGTATGGCGAGGGCAAACAGAGTGGGCTGGCCCTGGCTTCAGCTTGTGAGAAAACAATCAGCAAGGTAAGTTAAGATGGGGTGGAAAAGTGCATTACAGAGAGTAAGGAAAAGAAGGATTGTAAGGAGACTGTGTGCAGAGTAATGGCTCCCTAAGGGGTACAGAAGGTAGGGCAGAGAAAAGTTGGGGAGAAGATAAAGAGAAGAATTGTATAGAGAGGGGAGAATGCAAGGTTGATAGGAGGGTTGGAGCTGCGGTTTGAAAAGAATAAAAACTACAGAGGTACTGTTGGTGAAACAGTAGTGTACAACTATGGAAATTAGTTACTTGTGATATAAGCTAGATACAGTCAGGGGGTGTAAATAGTAGAGCAGTAGGGGGAGGGGGACAGAGAGGTGTGAGATGATGAATGAGGGGCTGCTAGGTAGGAGTCAAGGTTTACAGAAAGGGATAACAAACCAGTTCTGTTACATACGCTAAAAGTTCAGATAGAGGTCCTGGGGAGTAGTTTTGGGCATTCACTCGGAGGGAAAGGGAACTTTCACTTAGGTTCAGCTTGATTTAAGGTTTGGATTCTCTGAAACCACTGACAAGAAGATTTGGATTAGGTTTTGTGTGCTACCTGAATAAAAAAGAGGAAAATAAATTAAAATTAGTGTTTGAACCCAGATAGTGGTACTGGTAATATACCATAGAAAATATGATAGAATAAGTGGGAAGGCAGATAGGCAACAGTGATAAAAATGAGGATAGCAAGGGAATATTAGTGGAGTAGCTATATTAAGAAATGAGAAGGTGTGGTAGCAGAGGTGGAGGGGAGAGGAAGAAAAGTGGAGAGATGTAGACAGAAGGGGAGAAGTACATTAGTGGGGGAATATGAAGGCAATAGTAAAAGGATATGATATAATAAAGGAGGAGAGGGTATAATATCAGAAGTAGAAGGAAGGAAAAAGTGGGCTGAGGAAATGAGAATTAGAGAGGGAAAAAAGGGTAGATCAGTTCAGTGAGCAATAGCCATATATATATATATATCATCTGTACTCTAAACACTTACAGTAAATAGCTAGTTCTCTCTTAGGCTTATTAAGGCCCAGCAGGTGAAACAAAGTTATACAAACAACAAGCTAATGGAACTATCCTAGAAAAAAATAAATGAGGCAAAATTATAAAGCATAACACAACTTAATAGTAATTCTTAAGATGGTATGGCACCAACCAGCGGGACAACGATAGGCAACTTTGCCTGCACTAAAACAGTCTTCATGTGAGCAAAAACGTCTCACAGGTATAGCTCATACTCCCATCTTTCTTATTCACATGAGTTAATACAGTAAGAAGATCATCAGCTCAGCATCTTTATGTGTCCCTTCATGGTTCATTTTTTCTATATTAAAGTCATATTGTTGATCACTGAGCAATACCCTCGGGGGACATTTTTCATATCATAGACATCAGCGGAGGCAGCAGCAGCCTGATGAGCACTTGCCTGAGTTCCTGACTGCAAATCTTGTTTGTAATGACTACCCCACCTAATGGATAGAGAAAATGAAAGATATTTGCATTTAGTTTATCTTAAAGTGCAGCTGATTGAAGCCTTGCTTTTAGGAGGAATTTCACATTCCATAACCCATCATCAGTTATGCTTTGTGTGATATCAAACAGGAGCTTCACCATTCATGTACAGTCCTTTGTGGGATCTTGTCAAAGATTAATTCTTATGTCAACAGCAGCAGTAGATGTGCAGTCACAGTTTTCTAATCAGTTTCCTGGAAGGAAAACTAACCCCTAAATGTCATAGAGATTAACATTTAGCTGGAATAGTTTATCTAAGATACTTGAGTATGGTATAGTGTTGAATGCCTCTGTGAGGTCTGTTTATACAGTGGTTACTGATTTGCCTGCATCCATCGCTTCAATAGCTTTCTTAAAGAAGCCAACCAGTTTAAGTAGGCAGGATCTGCTTTTGAAAAATTCAGACTAGGTTGAGGAATTTGTAGGTTACCTATGTCTTGATTTATTAATTCCACAATGATCCTTTCCATAGAGTTACAGATGAGGCTGGTCAGACTTATAGGTCCGTAATTTCCCAAGTCTGACACATCCATTTACAGGGTGGGTAGTAAGCAGCCCAGTATATTATCTGGTCATATAGAAGCAGTGTTTTTGGCCTTGGATAGTGCTTTGAGGACTTGTTTATGGGAGATTTGAGAGACTGGTGTAGATGTTGGTAGAAGATCTGAGAATGTAGGAGGCGAGGAGAGAGGTGTAGTTACAGATACATTTATCTGCTAGTAGATTATCTATGTCTTCTGCGTCCAAGTATGTGATATCATTTACTATTAGCTCTGTTTAGTGCTGGACATTGTTTCTAAAGTTTCTAACACTATGGGTGGCTATTCATTTACAACAAATCTTCCAAAGTAGCTGTTGCAGCACACTGTTTTCTAGAATTAAAATATGCTAAGGTCACTGTCACAAAACATTACAGCACATTCTGCTAAAGTTCTGCATCCATAACAGTAGCTGTGCATGGGGCTGCATCTTTGTTTCCTAGGTCACTATACCTTAGTGAAATTATGTTTTTCCATCGCAGTGGCCTTTGTTGACCACTATGAGATTTCATCCAGTTTTGCATTATCTCACAAGTGGCTAGCCATCAGATTTGGTTGATCCCAGCATTTGAAGGACTATAATGACTATAAATTACTTCTCTCTGGATCTTTATTCCGTATCGAATGCAGAATTTAGTGCAATAGTCTCTGGTACTGTATACTAGTATGTGGAAGGTATGTACTCACTTTCTAATTTGGAATGTGTAATGTCTGCAGATGTAGAAATTTGTATTAACATTGCTGGTTTGAATATGTTACAGATTAAAATATACTCATCCTTGCTTTCCTCCATAATTAAGCTAGTATGTACTGAAACTTGTACATCCACAGTTGTTTGACTGAGGGACATGCAAACATTCTAGTTCAGCACTTCAATATATGACTGCATGCATTAATATTTTAGCATTAGCAGTGCAACTGAGCTTGCAAGTGTAGTGCTTCAGGCAGAGAGTGAAAAAAGGTTATAACAAATACTTCTTTGTTTAGGTTGCACAACCTCTGTATGCCTGTATTGAATTTTGACAACAGGTTATCTGGATTTCAGAGGTATGCTGATTCAATTAAGTCAGTCTGATAATATATGTCTGCACTCCACTGGTACTGTGTTACAATGTTGGTTAACTTATTCCCACATAATCCATCACTGTTAGTCTGTGCTGTCCTATTTAGGAAGGGTCTGTTTGCATTGTCAACACATATTGTAAAAGCATGAGACAAGACAATTGTGCGATCATGCTGGACTGAAGTGGCAGGAATGCTTGACTGATAATCCAGTGGTTTACAACTGTGACTGCAATTCTCATCCCATACTGTGAAACAAGTACTTGTCCCTAACAGTAACACAATGTACATGAAGAACAGTAATAAATCTTAGAAGAGAATTATGTCTTTACACGAGACAATCACAATATTAGCCTGTCCATACATATGCATTTGCACCAAAACCTGTGATTCACAGTACCAGTTGATTCATATAGTGAAGTTTTACTAATTACAAATGTGCTATTTTACATCACTGAAGTCAGACTTCTCCTATGGCACTTGTAACTAATACTGTGCCCTGTAGATTATGTAACTAAAACAGGAAGGAGTTTTAGTTCTCAATCTGGGGAACGTGTATGTGTGTGTGTGTGTGTGTGTGTGTGTGTGTGTGTGTGTGTGTGTGTGTGTGTGTGTGTGTATCAGGATCTAATTTAAAATGTTGAATCTCTGAAGAAAAAGACAAAATAGCAAAGCTAAAAAGTTCATATTGGTGTAAAACCAAAGTTATGAAGACTCCAAAGACAAACTGCTGTGTTTTGCATTATTCCCCAGGGTTGTGCAACCTCAGGATTAGAATATGTAAGCAGTGAATACGTGAGCAAAAGCAAGTGAGCTTGACTCCTGCAAAAATTTCAACATTTTCTACTTTTGGGATATTTGCTCATAATTTCAGCATCATACTGATTCAGATTTTTTGGTTTCACTATGTTTACCTTCATATTTCTTAGTTTCAAAATTTTCAGTGTAATGCAGTTTTCATACATGTCCCATGTTGCCTGAAAAAAGGAAGTTTTATACACAGCTTTGGGTGATAATAGAGAACACTGGATGGAAATATTGTCTTTGCATGACAGCTGAGGTGTTATGGCAGAAGCATAGTTGTACATATGCTCTGCTCTCATACAATTTTAAATCACGATTGCAAAGACACAGATTCAGTCCAATGTTCTCCATTATCACAGATTGTTGCTGTCCACATGCCTCTTAATTGTCCCTCATTTGCACAACGTCCCTGACTTTCTGTTAATTTACTAAGGATTAGAGTCAGTTAATGATGTCAGGCATAGTATTATGTTCATAGTTATTGTCCGGAAAATGCAGGTTGATACAAAAACTATTGTTCTAGTAATTTAACTTTTTAAATAAACTGGGTTAACATTTTAAAAAAGTCCACAGTTTTAGACCTTTGCCCCCTATTATTTTTGACCTTCTTCAGAATTCTTGAGCAAAGAAGTTTAGAGGTATCCAGTATTCACAGAGAAATCCACATTTTTGGATAAAATTTTTCCTCTTCCCCTCTTAAAATCTGTAACTTTTTGAGAAAAAATGTGTTGGATTATTGTCAGTAAATGATAATGATTATAGACTTCTTTTACTTCAAAAATGGGAGATAATGGAGAACACACTGAACTGAGCGTAACTCGCATTCATATTCATAGACACAAGTTACGCTCATTCCAGTGTTCTCTGTTATCATCCAGCTTTGTACATACATAGGTGTTTCAGGCTATATAGTCCACAATCTGAAAAAGGGACTGAGAAAGACTGTCATATGCTGTCTGTATTAGCTTCAAGTTCTTTTCCTTCTTTGAGGATGCAACCATCCCTTTATTTTCAAGATTTCTGTAATTTACCTCTCCAGTGTACAGCAGCTAGATTTCTGTCTACATAAATGTGGTAATGAAGAGGAAATACAACACAGGAAGATTATTCCTGGTGAATATTATTTTACTTGCAGTCCATGAAGCTTTACAACATACACAAATTATGTGGTTTGTTAACGTTTTAGAAAATGGGCTGTAAAAATGACAAATTCCACTGCTGTTTGCTGTTCCAAAAGGCTAATTTACTTACAGAGTCAAATTAAAACCAAGTTCCACTAATTATGACATAAAAACATATGCCATGTGAAAACTAAAAAGTTTAAACAGCCACCATTTTCTGTTTTAAAACAAAGCACTATGTATGCATTTGAAATAGAGTGTCAGTTTATATTTTATTGTACTTTGATGTTTGAATCTGCTTTTGTCCCATTTCACAAATCAAGCACATTAAAAAGCAACACTCTAACATCACAAAGCTATGATTTTTTTTTTTACTTTTAAGATGTGCCATGAAAGAATAACCTAATTCTTTGCATGCTAATAAAATCCTTAAACAGCAGGGCTTAAACAAAACACTTTATTCTCCTCTGAAACTAAACGATTGTGTACTCCTCAGATGTTGAGAGGTTATCCCAATGTGTATAAACCAGATCCAAAAGGATTGCTATGCAGTGAAATACTTAGATAACAAATGATCTGATGTTGTCAGTCTTTATTTATCCTTGATCTTTGGGTTACGGTTCTGATCCTTGGTACATAGCTTGTGCCAGCCAAAAACTCTCGAGCTAACACTCAATACCCCTCTCCATATTACCTCAGATCTCATTTGCTGCTCTTGTCACAAGATGCGTCAACTGTTTTCTCTCTCAGCTAAGTAAAAATTCTTCTGTTAATAGTTAATTTTACCTTTTTCTGTATCTAGATATATATTTGTATATTCTTTATCTCTTCTACCCACTTTCTGGTCGAGTGAGTGTTTTTTTTCCCCACCATACTCTGTATTCTGTCTCTACCATCATTAAAAGGTTCCCTATTAGATGATCGAAGACGCATTCTTTTGAATGCATCTTGATCGAACTTGAAAGCGCGAAACAAAATACTGAAACGTGGGAAAGAAATCATTTGGCCGCCTTCAGTATTTTGCTGTTTTCATCAATGTAGTGCGATCTCAGAGTTGGTATATTTAAGTAGGTGGGGTGTGTGAAGCCCCCCCCCCCACTTTATGTAATGTTTTAAAGTTTTTTTTTTTTTCTTTTTTCTTTTTTGGAACAGCGATTTTTTTTCCCTGGGAAAAAAAATCGCTGTTCTGAGTGTTCGGGATTGTAAGCTTTTGCTTACATGGGGTCAATAAGTCAGCATTCGCTTTTCTAAGTGTTCGCTGATTTAATATAGACCCCATTAATAGTACCTCTCCCTCTCTTTCTCTACCTCCTTAGGTAGCTGTCTCTTACAATAGTTGGTAGTATCTTTCCCTTTCTCTACATCTGAGGTAACCTTAATCTGCCAATTGTTGGTAGTTTTTAATTTCCTTCCTTCTCTCTCTGTTGTGTGTGTGTGTGCGCGAGTGTGCTTGTGCCTGTTGACCACTACTTTCTTTTTTGGCATCCGTCAACATGGCTGAGAAATTGAAAGGCACTATGGGCTTTAAACAGTGATTGTGGACAGAAGATGCCCAACTTCGATGACAATCTTGGTGTGTATATTGTTTGGGCCCAGCTCATCTGGACCAGGAATGTACTGTCTGCCAAGCCTTCAGCAGCTGGGCTTTGGCTGAACGTAGAAACAAATTAATATTAAAAGAGCTAATTAAGTCTTCTTCTTCAAGGCCAACACATCCCCCTCTAAATCAGATTTTGGAACCAAGAAAAGTCACTCGCTGCAGAGGTCTCCTTCGGTACCAGTGGCAAAAAAGCATAATCCTTCCACTCCCACCAGTTCAGCGGAACCAAAGGCTAAGGTTCTGGAACTTTCAGAACAGACAACCTCCTTGGCATTGTCTACTATGGCATCACAAACCTTGGTGCCATTCTCTTCGGTACTGACATCTTCAGTTTCCAGGTCAGTGCCAAGCTCTCCTGCTGCACCTACGCAGACATTAGAACCTCCATTGGTGCTGAAATCAGGCATAATTTTCACACCCAGGACAAGGCATTCACCCTCTATTGACCCCTTTGTGGGGCAGATTCCCAGTCCTTTCCTTGAAAGACCAGAGTCCTCTTCAGGATTGCCTGTCCATTCATCCAGGAGTCTCAGGAATCTTTGACTAAAGACACCGATTTTGATGAGGGAGAAAAGTCCCCAAGGTCACCACTAGAGGATGTCTCATTTGGAGACATTTTAGATATCCTGTACCAAAAAGGTAGTTGTTCCTCCCAAAGCTCTTCACAAGAGGAGTCAGTATTCCTAGACGCCTTCTGTTCTGACCCATTTTGTCTTTTGTTACTCCCCCAGTGGATGATCTTATAGACCTTGTCTCCTGCCAGGCTTAGAAGGAACTGGACACCATAGAGCCTATCCCTTGTCAACCAGACAAGATCCTTGGAACCCTTAAAGATAGGCAGTTTTGGAGTAAGGGAATTCCTGTAGATGATATGGTAGTTGTGGCAGTCACCAAAAAGGAACTAGCTGAATAGAGTTCCACTGTCCATCCTCCTAATACAGAGTCTATGGCATTGTACAGATATGGAAAGCACATTTACACTTCAGTGACCTTTGCCTTGCAGCTGTTTAACTACCTGGCACACTTTACTAGGTTACAGAGGAACTTGATAAAGGAACTCCTAAGTCTGCCCCAGGGTACATATTGGCAGAGGAAGAGAAAACTTACTCCTCCCAACTGGTCACCCTACAATCTATATCAGATGTATCCATGAAGTTAATTTCTCACACAGCTGAAGGTTCCTCACAGGCTGCTGGTTCAGGCATAGCCATTAGAAGGCATGCCTGGATGAGATTGTGTGATTTTGTGGAGCCCCTTAAATCCTCATTCATCAATGCTCCTTTTGATTGATCTTTCTTGTTTGTGCCCACAGTTAAAGACACACTTTCCTGTAGTGAGTAAGATGTGAAGACCTTGTCTGCTGTTGGAATCTGTTTCCTGACCTTACAGAGATCTTTTTACAGGAATCAACATTGTAGTAAGAAAATGTGGTTCCAAAACTCTCAAGGACATTTTCAAGACTCACATGGGGATTTATCTCCCAGAGGCAGAGGGGGAAATAACAATTGAAGACATGTCCTCACCATAGAGGGGTCCGCAGAACCAAGGGTCCCAAGACTCTTTCTTGGACAGGCCCTTTCAGTGCTCTTAAAAGGTTGCCAAACTGTTCTTCTCTGGAGGAAGTCAGGGGGCACTTCTCCTTGCACGTAAATGCCTGGACAGCCATCACAAGAGATTTCTGAGTACAAAGGATCATATCCAGAGGACATTTCATTCCCTTTTCACAAAGCCCTTCACAAAAGAGATGTCTCACCAATGTTCCACCCAATCAGAGGGAGATGGCAGCTCTCGAAATTCAAAAGCTGCCAGAAAAAAAGAGACATCTAAGAGAAAGAGATCCCAACAGACCAATCAGGATTCAATATTTATTCAAAGTTATTTTTAGTGCCAGAGAAAACAGGGAACCTGAGAACTGTTCTGGATCTTAGTCATCTAAATCAATGTGTGAAGAACTCCAAGTTCCGGATGGTCATGGTCCAGTTCATTCTGCCTGTTCTATAGAAGGGTGATTGAATGTGCTCTGTAGAGCTTCAAGATGTGTACTATCATATCAAATAAACAGGCAGTCTCGAAGATATCTGCACTTTCAGCTCTGACATTACCAGTTTAGAGCCCTGCCCTTTGGTATTACCACAGCCACCAGGGTGTTCACCAAATGCATGGCAGTGGTGGAAGTTTATCTCAGATTGCATGGATTCAGAGTGTTTCCCTATTTAGACAACTGGCTCCTTTCCACACCAATCAAGCATCTTCTAGAGAAGACCAGGGATTACTTACTCCAGTTATGTCCATTCCTAGGGATCACAGTCAGTCTTTCAAAATCCCATCTAAACCATTTCAAGTTTTGGAGTTTATAGGAGCTCACCTGAACACTGTCAGTCAGTTCACGTTTTTACCCCAAAGCAGAGTTCATACCATAAGATTGCACATCAGACAGATTCTAGTCTCCTCCAGTGAGATCGGTTCTTCAAGCCTTAGTTTCGATGGCTGCAGCAATCCCCCTATTACCTACAGCTTGCCTTCAAGTGAGAGTTCTTCAGTGGACCCTGGCAGTACAATAGTCGATGTTTCAGCATTCTTTGAAACATCCTATAAAACTTTTGCGAGCCTGCAAAGATTCCCTATTTTGGTGGGTGCAATCCAATGAGGTTCGTCAGGGAAGTCCTTTTATTTTTCCTCCCCAAAAGGCCACATTGACCATGGATGTTTCCCAATTGGGGTAGGGGTATTTTCTCCCCAGAAGAGACCAAATTGTGTGTCTATATTTTAGAGATGGGAGGGATCCTATTAGCACTGCAGTACTTTCAGAACTCTCTCCCTCTAGGAACAATTGCTATCCAAACAGACAATTTCTCAGTGGTTTGGTTCATCAACATACAGGGGGAACTAGATCTTACCCCCTTTGACAAGAAGTAATGAGAGCCTGGAAGTGGGTGAGCTCTTTCAATTGCTTTCTTGAAGCAATGCACATACCAGGGAAATCCAACATTTTAGGTGACAAACTCAGCAGGACCATTATGATGCCGCACAAGTGGTCTCTCAATCACACAGGGACAGAAATAATTTTTCATCAGTGGGGTCAGCCATGCTGCAACCTTTTTGCCTCTCCCTTCAACAACAAGTGCAGCAGGTTCTTTGCCCTAATTCCCCCTCACATGATTCACCCAGAGATGCTCTAGTTCATGCTTGACCCTCTGGTCTCCTGTATGTATATCCTCCCATCCCCTTAATACTCAAATTTGTCCATAAAGCACAACCCTTGTAGAGCAAGGTAATCTTCATTACCCCTTTCTAGCTTCAGCAGGTATGGTTCTCATTCCTATTGTCTCATCTCCTGTGTCCTCCATGAACACTGGATCCCAGTCTAGATCTACTATCGCATCCATCGGGAATGATTCATCCAATCATTCAAGGCCTCAAATTGACTGCATGGTTTCTCTAATTCCAATGATAGCTAAACAATCCAGGCTTTCCTCTTCAGTTCACCAAATCTTATTTTCATCCCAGAAACCTTCTATGAGAAAAATGTATAAGAGTAAATGGAAGAGATTTTTTTATTGGGCAGAAGAGAGAAATTTGGATCCTTTTACTATCCAAGTCCTGTTGTGTTAGATTTTCCTCCTATAATCTTTCAACATGATGCTAGTTTTTCCACCATAAAAGTTTAACTTCAAGCCATCTCAAATTACCACACAGGACATAATTCTTCCCCGCTAGCCTTTTCTAAAATATCTAAGGCATTCCTTAAGAGTACCATTTTGCTCGGACCTCCGATAAAGGATTCTACTCCACATTGGGATCTTAATGTCCTAATACAAACTCTAATTCACTCCCCT